>NC_056599.1:46411273-46411349 GCF_018340385.1 Cyprinus carpio
TGAGACTGAGTTCACTGTTTTTCCCAGAGCGCTCCAGCATTATTTCCACAGATCGAGTTGTGTCTCTCAAACATAC
>NC_056599.1:46411435-46474108 GCF_018340385.1 Cyprinus carpio
GTTGTGTTTTTGTTTGTTTTTTTGAAATAATGTAAGAGGGAACTGATGCTAAGTGTGCACGGTTTCCACTCCGATTTGTGGTTGCCGCTTGCTAACCCAAACCACATCCTCACACAAGTCACCATGATATGGTAGGTGTGCGCGTGGAAGTCTTTGCACACTTTCTGAAATCCACACTGTGGTAAGTTCATGCCTTCAGTACTCTCGTTCTTTATAAAATCTATATGGTGAGGGCCGGTGCCCTTTCTTGAGCTGGTAAGCCCGTTCATCTTGAAACTTCCTCCCGCCCATGTATCCTCGGATGCCTATCTAAACAGGGTATTTACTACTGGAGGTCTGTTGAGACAGCTCCTTCAGCAAGCTTTTTGCGGAAGCAAGCTGTAGCCCCTGTGGCTGACAGGCTTCCCAGACTTAGTATAAAATGCTAGGTTCCTAGCTGTATCCCCTTTAAAGATCATTTAAACTTGATCTCAGATAAACTATTCGCTATTAGAACTCACGCTTGTTCATGGAGGCCCTAGGGCAAGGCAAGTTGGGTCATGTAGCACATTTAGGCCTTTGGCCGTGGGGAAACGTGCTGTCAATAGACAGAAAAGATAATAATAAAAATACGGGATCAACTCCCATTGAAACAGGTAGAGTTGGTACTTTTAGTGGTGCATTAATGATTGATGGCCATGCACTCTTAAAACAGTCAAGCATGAGCGATGGGTATGCAAAAAATACAGTTCAGTCTGTTCCATAGCGACCCCTAGAGGTGCGCAGTTCAGTAAGTTCACAGATCAAAGATGCGTCTCCAGGTTACGAATGTAACCATGGTTCCTAATTGAGGAGCATCTGACACTCGTCCTCTAGGAAGTGAATTCCATGCTTCAGGCGCAAGGCTTCATAGTAACTAAGAAGTGAATGGCTGTGTTTTCGGTTGGACTGTTTTATAGTGCATTGGTGGCGTCAGAGGCTGTCGATTCTGACCCAGCTTCGTTAGTGTTTATAGTCACGGTGACATGCTTCCATGCTATGTATTTAGGTCCTAGCGATTGAGTGATGTTCAAAAGTAAGCTTACGTTTTAGAGGGAATCTCTAAATGTCTCGTTCCCTACTGTAGGGAACCATGGTTACTGAGTAAGTGGATATGCTGAGGCGATTTTTTGGTTCTAGTTCAGAATCCTGGCTGCAGTGTTTCTGGGATGAGCTGCAGCTTGTCAATTGGAGATCATTTTTTCCAATATGGGGAATTCACGAGAGATTTTTTTACAGATTCTCACTAACATATAAGTGCAACTGAAATGGAAAAGTGTTTTGTCAAAAAAGTGGTCATTTGCCTTGGATTGGGAAAATTCTTTAATTGGATTTCTGCATCTGTGAAAAACAACTAAGAATTCAAAGGTGGGTCACTAACTTTCACCTTAGCAGTTAATGAATGATAGTCGAGGTACCAACCAATTTAAAACTTATAAACGTTTATTTGACTTTGTAAGGTATTATAATAAACATTAAGGTCTTTATACCCTGGAGGTCAGGTGGTTAATGTGATGCCTCTCAAACAGTGTTCACTGCAAACAGACGAAAGAAAGCCTTGTTAGGGAGCCAAGTTCTGTTGTTTCAAATTGAGCATCCGCACTGGGGGTCGTCGTCTGAGAGAGGTCTTCCGCATAACTAGAGGGAAAAACTTTGCACAGACAAATAGATAGTTACCTCTTTTCACAGCTATTTTGCATGTAAACAATTCAAGACTTTAGTATCAAAAAGGTCAACATGAAATGTATTTTGTGCCGTAAAAAAAGTGGAGGCGTATCAAGTCTCATTCTGTTTGGGATTATTTAAACAACACTTAATTTGGCTTAATGCATTAAGACAGTGTTTTCAAAGACCCAAACTCAGAAAGAAAACAGGTATAATAAATATACCTATGACAGACACAGCAGATGAGTCCAGGATTATGACGCCAACATGCGTACTAGCGTTTTCCCTCCCATAGAATAAACGTTATAGGGAAAGCGATTACATGGCTAATGCATTAAAACAGTGCTTGTCTGTACATAGGATTAGTTTTAATCATGTTCTTACGAGTTCATCTTGTAAACAGTTTTAATTGGTTTTAATCAGTCTATGGTTTTACATGCAATTAAACCAATTGTTAAGTGTTTTTCTTATAATCTAATAGTTAACGGTTGTGGATAGGAAAAGGAAAAAAGCTTAACGAGTTTGGGTTGTTGAAGATCGAGGGCCCTAACGTTACAGCCAATCACCAGTCTGTTTGATTTCTGGCATGTAAAGTTTTAAATACCATTATAAAGGAATAAAGTAGTTCAAATAAAAATTACATTACAATATCACTCACTGAAAAAAAAAATGGATCCCAGGACTTGGACGGTCGGTTATTACAATTAACCGCACAACAAGATATTTTATTTGATAATTTTAAGAAATAATCCACGGAAACAAACATAGACTGTTTAAAACAAAAGCAGAACAACATGGCAGAGTCTGACAAGTTCAGTGGCTGAGATTGACGTGGACGGCGAACGAGGACAAGCGCGTTGTGGCAAATCCACCTGTCACTTAAGTGGCCACGCCTCTTTAATTATGCAGAAACGTTTAAGGCTAAGTATAATTCTAAACGGATTATGGTTATTAAAAAATTCGACCCCCCTTACAGAGTTTCACCATGAAGGGCAAAAATTAGCTATATAGACCAAGGGAGAAGAGTCCTTTTTGACACCAGAGTAGCGTTAGAAAGCTGTTTGTCTGGGCTGTTAGACAAGTGCTGGGTATTTTTAACATGGGGACGTCTCATGGGATTGACTCTATTTGCCACACCCAGCCTCAAGCGGCCAGTCGATGAATTGCAGTCGTTTAGTCACTTCTTTGTTGGCGTCACGAGACGAGGGATCGAGAGCAGGGGGCTGACCCCTCGGTTGTAAACACCATTTGGCAAAAAAACATCTTCTGATTCTGAAAATTGCATCTATTTCCCCCTAAAAAAGTAGTTTATTCCATTTATTATGTCTCAACCCCAGTGTGTATTGAAAGAAGCCATAACAGTATCACTATTAAAATATGATCACCTGTTTTCTGTAGTAAGAACCAGCCACGACCAAAATTAAGGATGATTGAATGAATATCAGACTAACTGAAACCGCTTTTGAAGGACACATAATTGTGTTTGTTTGGTAAGAATAATATGGACTTGGGTTAATCACATTGAAGGAAAACTGTACGTTTTTATAGTCTTCCATGAAAAAGTTGTCTTAGGTGAGACGCTATAAAATGATCAGAGATAGGCATAACATGTTACACAGTAGACAGGACGAGGTGGCACACGACACGACTGGGCCGCGCAACTTTTCCTGCGTTACATTCACCCACCCGACAACATAGGGGGTAATGTCATGTGGATTGTTCCTGTTTAGTTCCTAGTTATGTTCAGAGAGAAAGGGCCTTTCCCAGTTCCTTTACCCATTATTAGTGATCACCTGTTCCTTTGTTATTAGTTATCTTCGTCACCTGTCTGCCTTTCGTTATCTGCCCCATTTGAGTTCTAGTCTGTTCTCTGTTCTCCCTGGGTCTGGAATTGTTAATGCTCAGCCTTGCTACGTGTGGTTTCATGTGGCCTTAGATGTGTATGAATGACTGTTTATTTGAATTGACTATGCATCTCCTCGTTCCTCGCCCGCTCCTCTACAGGAGCAACTCTCCTTGATAGTTTTAGGAAAAAAATTTTTTTATGTCTTTACATTGTTTAGAGCATTAAAATAATGTAAAAAAAAAAAAAAATTTAAAAGATATTTCATAAGTTATGCCATGTCCTCGGTAGAGACATCGACTCAATTTCTTTAAAAATAAAAAGACATGAATGAACATGCATAGGCAAAAACAACTGATACTATAACAAAATGATTTGATATACCATTTTTCTTAATTTTTTTTTTTTTTTACCAAACTTTGTATAAAGATAATTCTCAACTATAACAAAATGATTTGATATACCATTTTTCTTTAAACAATGTATCTATAAACTAAATCTAAAAGAAGTGCTCATTATATAAAAAACAAAAACAAAAAAAATCTAAAAAAAGTGAGTAATAATTGACAAGATTTTCTTAATAATATATAATATTTCACAGGAATATTGAAATATAATTTCTTTCCCTATTCATATACTGTGTCTCCCAAAATGCGTAATAAACATGGTATTAAACATCAGCTTTTATCCCGTGTCCTCATATGAGAAGGTGAGATCTACGAGGGAACAATCAAAGCGGTGCAAATATCTGCGACGATGTTTTATAACATTTTCGCTAGATGTTGACTTGAAGCGTCACTGCAAAAAAAAAAAAAAAAGAGCAGATAGGTACGACATAGCGATCCGAAAGCATAAGGAGCCGTCTGGTCTGCTCTCTAAGCTCTCATGAATGTAAGCACAACGATCGACCTGCAAACGGCCAAAACCATATTTTAGGCATATTAGTAGGCCGACGGGTTCCGTATGCAAATGGTCACCTGTGTTTTTGGGCAAATATAAATGAAAAATAAGTCACACTGGACAAGAGCAAAATAATATGCATGGATTATGAAATATAATTTCTTTTCCCCTATTCATTTGTTGTGTCTCCCAATGTGTTTTTAGTCTCGTGTCCTCATATAGGACATGAAAAATAACGCCCTGTTTTTTAACAGAAAGTCATATTGATTTGAAACCCCATAACATTTTCTCTGAAAATGACACACAATGTAAAAAATTTGACATTTAAGTTATAATTACAAAATATATATTTCCATAAGACTTTCTACTAAATTATTATCAGATAAAATTTGAATACCAAGGAGAGGGAGGGTCCCAAAACAAAAGGTGTTGGTCATAATTAGAATATCATCAAAAGTTTTTACTAATTCCATTCAAAAGTGAAACTTGTATATTATATTCATTCATTACACACAGACTGATATATTTTCAAATGTTTATTTCTTTTTAATTTTGATGATTATAACTGACAACTAAGGAAAATCCCAAATTCAGTATCTCAGAAAGATTAGAATATTGTGAAAAGGTTCAATATTGAAGACACCTGGTGCCACACTCTAATCAGCTAATTAACTCAAAACACCTGCAAAGTCCTTTTAAATGGTCTCTCAGTCTAGTTCTGTAGGCTACACAATCATGGGGGGTTCAAGACTGCTGACTTGACAGTTGTCCAAAAAGACGGACCATTGACACCTTGCACAAGGAGGGCAAGACACAAAAGGTCATTGCAAAAGAGGCTGGCTGTTCACAGAGCTCTGTGTCCAAGCACATTAACAGAGAGGGCAAAGGGAAGGAAAAGATGTGGTAGAAAAAAAAAGTGTACAAGCAATAGGATAACTGCATCCTGAGAGGATTGTGAAACAAAACCCATTCAAAAAATGTGGGGGGAGATTCACAAAGAGTGGACTGCAGCTGAGTCAGTGCTTCAAGAACCACTACACAAAGATCTATGCAAGACATGGGTTTCAGCTGTCGCATTCCTTGTGTCAAAACACTCTTGAACAACAGATAGCGCCAGAAGCCGCCTCAGCTTCAAAAAAGGACTGGACTGCTGCTGAGTGGTCCAGTTATGTTCTCTGATGAAAGTAAATTTTGCATTTCCCTTTGGAAATCAGGGTCCCAGAGTCTGGAGGAAGAGAGGAGAGGCACAGAATCAATGTTTGCTTGAAGTCCAGTGTAAAGTTTCCACAGTCAGTGATGGCTTGGGTTGCCATGTCATCTGCTGAGGTGTTGGTCCACTGTGTTTTCTGAGGTCCAAGGTCAACACAGCCAGATACCAGGAAGTTTTAGAGCACTTCATGCTTCCTGCTGCTGACCAACTTTATGGAGATGCAGATTTCATTTTCCAACAGGATTTGGCCCCAGCACACAGTGCCAAAGATTCCAGTACCTGGTTTAAGGACCATGGTATCCCTGTTCTTAATTGGCCAGCAAACTCGCCTGAACTTAACCCCATGGAAAATCTATGGGCTATTGTGAAGAGGAAGATGTAAAGTGATATGCCAGACCCAAGAATGCAGAAGAGCTGAAGGCCACCATCAGAGCAACCTGGGCCTCTCATAACACTGGAGCAGTGCCATTATAGACTGATCGACTCCATGTGCCACGCATTGCTGCAGTAATTCAGGCAAAAGGAGCCCCAACTAAGTATTGAGTGCTGTGGCATGCCCATACTTTCATGTTCATACTTTTCAGTTGGCCAAGATTTCTAAAAATCCTTTCTTTGTATTGGTCTTGGCACATTCTAATTTTCAGAGATACTGAATTTGGGATTTTCCCCCTTAGTTGTGAGTTATAATCATCAAAATTAAAAGAAACAGACATTTGAAATATATCAGTCTGTGTGTAATGAATGAATATAAAAGTTCCACTTTTTGAATGGAATTAGTGAAATAAAAAAAAATCAACATTATGATTATAAACTAAATAAACAACAACCACATATACAAACAAATCTCGTAGTGTAGTGAGTTCGTGTGAGGAAAGGAAGAGGACAAGGGTCGGCTGGACTGCTGACGAGTTTATTCTGCCAAAAATAAATATTCTTTGAAAATACCAATGGTGACTTTTACTTTGACAACCATATACTTCTAACGCATAGCACTTCCGGGTTACTTCCTCCGCTTTCAGGTCGCGTCAGCAGTCCGGCTCTCTCTCAACTGCTCCCCGCTTCTCCTGGCGCTTATACTCTCTCCACGCCAATACTGCAACAAGAAACAGGTGTTGATCGCTTCCGGCCCAACCCACTCACTCACCGCTCGCCTCCCGACTCTCTCTCCTCGCTGCAGACTTCGCTAAAACCACGCCCCCGCCCATGCCACATGCCCCCCAGCTCGGGACCGCCCGACTGCAGCCCCCCCACCATTTCTGGAGAGGAAGTCGCCACAGCCATCTGAACACCCGGCCTGTGGACCACCTTGAATTTAAAAGGCTGTAGAGCCAGATACCAACGGTGATCCGCTGGTATCCTTCCATGCGTGGAGTCACTGCAGCGGAGCGCGGTCCGAACAGAGGTGAACTCCGGCCTCAGGAGATAATAGCGGAGGGTGAGGACGGCCCATCTGATGGTAAGACACTCTTTCTCGATGGTGCTGTGCATTTAGCCTCTCTTCGAGCCCGCCAATGTACAGCACCGCCGCTCTCCCCTATCTATCTCCTGGGACATAGACTGCACCCAGCCCCCGGTCCGACGCTGGCCAGTCTGCAACAAAAAAGAGAGAGAGAAATCAGGAGAGTGTAATAACGGCCCGGCCATTATTGCGGGCAGCCTTTTACCTGGGTAAAGGCCTGCTGACACGACTTGGCCCACTGGACCGTATCTGGTGCCTCCTTTTAGTAAGGTCAGTCAAGGGGCTGGTGAGGTCCGGCCAATTAGGAACAAACCGCCTATACACATCCCGGCCAGCCCCAAGAACTGCCTTACCTCCTTTTTTGGTCTTGGGGCGTGGGCGGAGTCGCAACAGCGACTGTCTTGTCAATTTGGGGGCCCTTGCCTGTCCATGCCCCAAGTGGAAGCCCAGATACCTTACTTCCACACGCCTAATCGCACACTTCTTTGGGTTGGCCGTGGAGTCCAGCCCCTCAGCGACCTCTTCCTCAGGATCGGCCCTCAGATGCTGCATATGCACGCTGCCAATCATTACTAAATATAATGATATCATCTAAGTAGGCAGCAGATATGCCGATGGGGCCAGAGAATCTTATCCATGAGGCGCTGAAAAGTAGCTGGTGCCCCAGAACAACCCAAACGGAAGGGTAACAAACTGGTGTAATCCAAACGGCATTGTGAAAGCTGTCTTTGGATGATAATGGAGACAAGGGGATCTGCCAATATCCCGCCGTTAAGTCCAATGTCGACATAAAACGAGCCGCGTGCCTAGCCGATCAAGTAACTCGTCAACCCGCTGGCATTGGATGCAGCGTCGAATTCGACACAGCATTCACCTTGGCGATAATCCACACAGAAGCGGACTGAGCCGCCCGCTGAACTAAAAACCATCGGGCTCAGCCCCAGTTACTGTTGGATTCCTCTATTACTCCCATTTCCAGCATTAGCGCTTAATTCAGCCTGAACTACCTTTTTCTTGTGCTTCAGGTAGCGACACGGCCTGCCGCGAACTACCACGCCCGGCCCTCCGTCGATATGGTGCTGAATAGAGGTTGGTGCTGCGGCCCGGTAGGGGCGAGAACATCGGGGCAAATTCTGCCTGTAATTTTGTTAGATCAGTGAGTTGGGACGGGCGAGGTGATCTCCTCCTGGGGCCAGGGCGAGGGATTGTGGTTTGACATTCGCGTACTCAGGCCCGAGATCATCCTCTCCGCTAATCACCGCTAACATCACTGATTCCGCCTCATTCCATTTTTTTAGGAGGTTGAGGTGATAGATCTGACGCGGCCCCGTTCTATCGGACCGTGATACCTCATAATCGAGATCTCCGACTTGTCGTGGGCGACCTCAAACGGTCCCTGCCACTTAGCCATTAACTTAGAGCTCGACGCTTGGGGAGTAATACAAGTACTTTCTCTCCCGGTGCAAATTTGCGTAATCTAGTTCCCGGGTTATACAGCTGGCTCTGGCGGTCCTGGGCTTGTAACAAATTCTCCATTGATAACCGCCCCAAAGTGTGGAGTTTTGTTCTCAAGTCCAGCAAATACTGAATTTTCGTTTTGCTCTTTGAGATGGCCCCCTCCTCCCAAGTTTCTCTCAGGACATCCAGCACCCTCGGGGCTGGCGAATCAGAGAAGTTCAAGGGGAAAACCCCGCTGAGGCTTGTGGGGACCTCTCTGCGACAGCGGGCTATAACAAAGGGCTCTCAGCCACTTATCCCAATTTTGGCGTCTTCTTGGACGAATTCTACGGATCATGGATTTAAGCGCGGCGATTAAATCGCTCGACCAGGCCGCCCGGTCTCAGGGTGATAGACGCCAGTTCGAACCGATTAATGCCCAATAATCCGTTATAGTTCGCTGTGAGCGCACGTGACATAAACGCCGTAGCTCCTGGTCGGTGAGGATTTCTTTCGAACCCCACCCGGGGAGATTAGACGAAGAATAGAGGGTCCGCAACACTCTTTAGCGGAAATGTTGCGGAGAGCCACTGCTTCAGGATATCGGGTTGCATAGTCAACTATGACTAATGCAAAGCGATGTCCCCGATGCAGATCGCTCCTAATGGCCCGATGAGGTCCATACCACCCTCTCGGCGGGACCTGCATTAAGGGAAGGGGGCAATGCGCTTTTGGGGCGGGCCGGGTGGATTCACCAACTGACATTCCGACAAGACGCAGCGCACCACCTGCGCGACGTTGTCAGCGAATGCCCGGCCAAAAAAAACGGGTCATGAGGTGATTCAGTGTTGCTGCCTGTCCCAAATGGCCCGCCATAGGATTAGAATGAGCTGCATGGAAAAGCATTTTGCAATAATTTTGCACTAAGTAGTATCTACTACTACATAGCATTACTATTTACACTTATTGCAAAGAAAATATTGCTTTTACATATAGTAAATAGAATCTGTCTTTATTTGCACTTCGTGTAAATAGCATATCGCTAAGAAAATAATATTTTCACTAAGTGTAAATGGAATGCATATCTATTTGCACTTAGCTGCTGCCTCAAAATATTTGATCTGAGTGAACACGCTTCAAATATGCATTTATTTAATATTTAATTAATTCAATTTAAAAATACGTTATTTCAGTGCTGGCTGGTATGCTGGAAATCTCTGAACACATCTAATGTGTGTAATCAGAAGTATCCTGTACCGAAAATCTCTGTGCATCTCGAAGGTGTATGGGTGTGTACGGATTCCACACACACAACTGCTAAATTGTTGCACATGTCGTCGCATTAACCTTAAGTGTCACTGGAATTTCCAATGTCTGATTTATCCTGGAAATTACCCTTTCATGCAGTGACTCCTTTGAAGTATTCTCCAGCATCTACTCGTCCCCTTCCTGCCTTGAGTGTGCGGTAGATAGTTTTACTACTTTCTGCAACCATTTTCATAATTATATTTATTTTTGAATTTGTAGTTTTAATTGCAACTCTCAAGTACATAAAAAATCATGACCATTGTATGAAAATGATCCGAGAGGCCAAGATAAAATAAATTGTATATAATTAATTCATCAGCTAATGTCTAAGTTATAGGGGAGTTCATTTTCTTGCACAAAACTCCAAATATTACAATTATATATAAGGCAGTTTTTACATTAACTTCTTTAATCTAATATAAGATATCAATAACAGCTTAAGTAAAATATACGAATATAAAAGGCTAATAATTAGCCTAACAATTTTTGTGTTATAACTAGTATTAAATTGGAAGGGATTATACGGGATTCTCTCACGACATCAAAAAAAACATCAAAACGGCATTAATGTTTTAAGTTTTTAATTGGGGGTGGGGTGGACAGAATTGGAAAGATGAGGTTTGGTTTCTTATTAAAATGAGCAAGTTTCAAATTAAGCTACACAGATGCAGTGGTTAAAACAACATGGGATATGTTACGTACTCATGCATACCAAACCAAAATCTGTTTTTAAAATAAATATATACTGTAAAGCCTTAGTTACTTGCTAAGTTGTATATTAGTAGTGTTAAAACAGAGATCCACTTGAGAGCATTTAAACTTGTGTAAGTTATTTACAACAAATATTTTACATTTATACACAGTTTTACACTTTCCCAGAGTGGTTGTAATTATGAGTATAGTGTTTTGGGCCAAATGCCAATAAGATGAAATGGTTTGTATTACAGGAATCTAATTGTAGACGTTTGCTTCTATAACTATGGGTTCATGTTGTTGACTCTTGTGCTCTTCTTGTGTCTTGCATCACATTTGCATTGCTCAACAACTTTTCTACCGTACTGCTTTTCCACTTTGACTCAAATATATATTTTGGCACAATATTTGGGACTTCTGTGTACTTTCTCTTAAGTATCTTCTGTCTTCTCTATATAACTCTACAATAGAGAGACTCAAAGTGACCATTAAAAGCATCAGCAGGCTGTTCATTAGCACACATTCAGTCTTCAGTTACAGTCATCAGCTTTCTGCAAACAGTCTTTGTGTCATAATAGCAGTTCACACCTTATAGACGTGATTTTTGGAAAGTCTCAAGATCGTTATGATCATATGTATTCTCAGACACAATGCTTGAGGTGAACTGGGGGCTGGGTGATCATCAATAGCTGGTTTGTGGCTGAAGTTACAGTTTCTGTCAGACTCTACGTGACTCAAACCCACGTTGAAATTTTTTCTTAATAAATTCAAGTGCTTCATTTGTTGACATCTAAATAAACATTATTTATTATTTCAAAGACATTTAATGACTAAAACACTAAAATACATTAACAAAAGTAGTGGTAACACTTTATTTTAAGGTGTCCTTGTTACATATGTTACATGTAGTTACTATTATAATAACAATAAATAATGCACAATTACCTGCAAGTAACACTAAGCCAATCTCTTCACCCTAACCCTAAACAAATAGTAAGTCCATAGTTAATTCATATTACTTAGTACTTACATGTATAGTTACACTGTAAAAAGGACATCTTAAAATAAAGTTGTAAGTAAAGTAGCTTTAAGGGTCAGAGATGAAGTAGAAGCAGCATCTTAACCCTTTAACATGTTTCTCCACTGTACGTGAAAGCACATTTTGAGTTCCTGTACTATAATGAGAAATGTGTTGAATTTAACCTGATTCACAGTGTAAGTGTTTTACTAAAAACATCAACTAGATATCATTTTGACCTTTCAGTCACATTAAATTATATAAGTAAGTGAATAAATATGTACATACATACATGCATACTTAAATAAAACAAATATCGCCTCAGAACATCTGATTTGGGTTTGGTATATATTCTAAAATAAGTTGAAATATACAATTTTTCTCAACTTAAGCCTTCCATATTTTACTGGAAACACATAAATAGTAGTTTTGCAGTCTGATTCATTTAGCATGCAGTCTATCTAGTTTATAAGGTGAAAGATGTTTGCAGTGTTTTATAAGTGCATGGATTAAAAGGACTTGGTCCTCATGCTGGAAAATCTGAATCAAGATATTCTGATGACATAGAACCACCAAACAATAGTAGACTACATGACCAATCGCTACGTGCTTGATGTGTACACTACACGATTCAGTTGGTCTCATCAATGAGTTTCTGCTTTATCCTGTCTGCTCCATTAACTGAGAACGGCCATCACTGTGAATCTTCTGCTGTTCACATGCTGGGAAGAGAAATGATGCTTGCAAATGCTAAGAGCTCGTCAGTCTCAGGATTGGTCGTACCTGTTTTTAGCTGCTTTCGGATCCATTTAAAGTCTCCACAGCTACAGATTTCAGTAATCTCTTCTGCAGAGACTGAAGTCATCCTCAACAAACCGCTCAGACTTATTTGCTTTCTGGAAAAACCTTTCTTTGGAATATTTTGGACTCTGAAATGGCTTCTGAGAGGTAAATACTTTACTTTTTTGTCTTGATAGTTTCCATCCACTGAAACAATTCATTACAAATTTGCATTTTATTTAGCATTTTAAACCTGACCTCAGTTTTTGTGCAACTAAGACTCCACATAAAACTAAAAAAATCAGTATAATGTATTTATGTTTGTTCTCAGACATTAAAATCCTATAAACTGTTGCAGAAATCTGTGCCTGCATTTAAATTTTAATTTAACCCTTTGAAATTTAAAGAATTTAATTAATAGGCAAGGTTTTATAATACACTTTAGGTTTACATTTGACTACAGATTTAGCTCTAAAGTTTACGAGTGACATCATTTCCATCACATTAAGTCATCTGATGTATTCATTTTAGCCCACAACACCAGACTGCTTCCAAACTCTTGTGTTGAACATCTTGCTAGAGAGTATTGTAGAATCTAGAGAATCACGGATTAAAATGATCCAAAATGACGATTATAATTATTTGAAAGATTATTTTTACCTTGTGCACACGTGGCTGTTTCCTGCACTTTTCTCCTCCAGGTTCTTTTCAGTAGTAGGCAGTGCTCGGCTGACTTGCAGTCCTGCTGAAAACAACGCCCTTGACGAACAATCCCTGAACCTATAAATGGTGGACTGGAGATACGTCAGAGAAATGCCGATTGACTAGGGACCTGATTCTGTGGTGTTTTTTTCCGGGAGGCTTTAAATGAAGGCTGGTCGTTCCGAGCCACAGACCCAGAAGTGGTGAAGAAAATGACTGGTTGATTGACTTAGTCTCATGTGAACAATGCACTCTTCTACAAACATGAACATATAAACTCATATAAGACAAAATAAATGCTGTTGTGTGGTGCCATTAAAAGCACCATAAGCTTCTATGTCTCACTTATGAGTTTTACAAAAACTACTTCAAAATAGACCCTCAGAAAATCACGTCAGAACAGTAATCTCATGGTAATCTCATTACCACTTGTGCATCTTTTAGAGACATTTAACGTATTTCTCTTCTCTTTGTTCTTTTTCTTTTGTATTTGTGATCATTTGGCTCTGTTACAAGCAAATTAGTATAAATTAGATCATTGTATGTTTTTTATAAGAATTTTAATATTTTCTACAGGTCAGTTACACTGTCTGATAACAGCAGAGAGTTACACGTCAAATGTCCCCATTGTAACAAAGTAAAACCCACATGTTGTTGGATGGATATTAGTGTAGTTATGCAAAAACAAACCGAACATCAGCTGGGGGGGAACAGATGGTCAAATGTAACATGACTTTTAATTAAGAAATGTGAAACGCACAAGTTAGTTAAATTTCCCTAAATTTAACTCATCGTGGTTCACATTTATTCAAAACATCTAAAAATGACTGTTTATGAAACTTGAAAATATTTTTCAGGGTAACTCGTGTTAGATTTTTCACATGGCATGTTTTAAGAGAATAATGTTAGTCGTTGTTATCAACAACCCACATAATTGTAGATAAATCTGGTCAGTTTTTAGTGTCTTATCTGAGAGATATTCTGGTTTATTATTGTCTGATATTGTTTGCGCAGGTTTCCTGATGGGGCCTGAAGCGGGCGGCGTACATTGAGGATGGAAACCGTGAGCGGTTCTGAGTGGGAGTAGACTACGTGCAATTGCAGATCTCTTTGTTTGGTCAAATGAGGAGAGAAGCGGTAAGTTTTATATATCAAATGAGATTAAAATGAAGCGTCCTTGGATGTGTCAAAACCTCCACAACTTTCTCTTCTGTTCACTCATGCAGTGGGGTTTGACGTTTTACTACATCGCGCTCTGGCGTGCAGGTTGCTGAGTCATCGAGTGACACATGGAGATGCCAGTGGCAGATGAAGCTGAGAAAATCGTCCTGTGCTCTTCAGGGATGCCGGTGAACAAGCCTGTGAGGAGCTAAAAAAGCGTGCATGACGAGGGAGTCACGCAACAGAAACCTTCTTCTCTACTTTGGCAGTGTTTTTTCGATTGCCAGGCATGGTCTTGATTATCTTCGGTCGTGTCGTTACTAAACCCCCTTTTTGTTCTGGAGTTGAAGGTATGATCTCCCAATCATCACCAATGAGCAGCAGTCAGATCTTCTGTACACACCGCTGTGCAACAATATTAGCATGTTGACGGTATGAATTTAGAAAACTTTCAAGTCACTTCCCGCTTCTGGAGCAGACAATTGAGGAGAAAGCCCAGTCCTGTCCTGCTAGGTCTTTATGGTGTATGGTTATATGCATGTTCTGCTCCATCATTCTACGTGTCCCTTACCCGAATTTTTGATTTCCTTTAGTCCAGCTCAAGCGCCCGAGGCCAAATGGATGAATGCATTACACCGCTTATCTCACTGGCTTGAAGAGGTCATACATCCTTCATACAGGGCATAGCATGCGCCTCCAGAGAGCGCATCACGGGTGCAAATCTCACTGACCATTCGATGAGCGACTGCCCACCACCGCTTTGGCTGCCCGTGACGGCATAAGAAACCACCGTGAGCGTCTTCTTCTTGTAAGTCATTTTCCGGTTCAAGTCATCAAAAGCATGTCGATATTCAATTTCATTTGTGTTGGACACTCCAACGTTGGGCATATGGCATATCTGACAGGTTGATCTTTAATTAAACAAAGTACTTTTCTTAATTTATTACATGTTATTTATTTGTGTGTTCACCATAGCCTGTTTCATTAAACAAGATTATTCTCATGCTCCCTGATCCTCACTTGCACAATTTGAGGCTGATAAATCAATATGCAAAATTTTGCTTGGCCAGAAAGTGTTATAATCTTTTCAGTAAAGACTAGTCATAGTAGTAAAAACATTGTCTGAAAGTGTCTGAAGTTGAAGGCATTTTTGGAAGTCACATGCACGGAATAACCGCTATAGTCATCTTTGTCTCTGCAAAGATTCGTTTGGTCCTCGTCAGCCGGTCTGAGAGAAGCAAAGTGCACCAGCTGGATTGAGAAGCAGGGAGATGGATGGAGAACGCGTGCCAGATGCTGCTGAATTTGTGAAGGACTGGAAGCCTCTCACGAAGCATCCAGGCACCGACAGACAGTAAATCGATCCGCAGGATGAGCCGCAGGCAGTGCTTGGAAATGGCCTGCAGCTGATGGACAGAGGAAGGCAAGGGTCTCAGGGTCGTCACCAGCAGGCCGTTCTGCTTGGCGGAGAGGTGATCTGTGACTTCCCACGGCCGGCTGATCTCCAGGGACGAGGGACTAGAAATCCAGCAGACCAATCAGACTCACGCTGGACATCTGTTTTTCTTTTACCAGTGCAAGAACGGGACAGGACATGGTGTTTTGGACGCTCATGAGGAGATCGCGCTGCGAGTTGCCATCCAAACAAAACTACGTTTGGCAGACAAATGTGAAACACACTCTGTCACAAGTCGCGCCAATCTCAGTCCCAAGACTGCACTTCATGGAGGATTGAACCGCTCATACTTTTCCATGGCCACACGGGACATTCAGACCGGCGAAGCCGCTCCTGCTATGACTACGGAGACAACAGAAGGTCCTACGCCTGGGACGGTCTGGTGATCTGACACACACCGTCCTACTGAACCGGAACGTTTATCGGGAATAATTGTATAGGTTTTTGGAAATGTCCATCTGATGATGGGACTTACTGTTTTTATACTTATATTGTGACAAACCATAATTTACATAAACGAGTTTCCTTTGAAGAGCATCAATATTGGGACTTGTCTTACATTACACACAAAAATATACACACAACACACCAGAATTGTATATAATTTCCTCTAATTGCTACAAGAGAGCTTAACTTTCTGTGCAGTTGTAAGAGTTTGTTAAAATAAAGAAAAATCCATAATCTGTTTTGTGTTTCGTGAATTTCAAGTTCTCTTTTTTTTAATTTCCTTTTTTCTGTTTGTTCAATGATTTATTTTTATTTTTATAGTGTATACTGAAAATAAGCTATATATGCTAATGGTTTCATGTTTATGTAATAATTTCATTTTATATTTTACACATTTGAAAACCAATATATAGCGTTTACTTCCCCAGTGTGTTGGTAAATCACTCATAAAATATGCGACAGTAAAGGAAAAAAAGGGACGCTTTTGAATAAGCCTTTTTACTTGGAGCAGAATTCTGGCTGGGGACCCAAAACTTTTCTTATTACATAACACAAGTTTTTTTAATATGGAAAAATATTGTGTCTGTAAAAAAACATGCTGCAGTCCACCATAAACACACGGTCCACTACCACGACTTCTTTTGATTAGAGTCAACCTTCAACTGCCAGTCAACTATGAACTTACGCTGTATTTGGATGGTCATCGATTTTTCATGACACGGTTGTAAAATATTTCTTGTCACACAGCGTTTCAATGCACAATACCATGAAACCAGCTATTTACATGAACTGTAAAACCAGTCTTCACCTACAGCTCTAAGTCCCAGGCTCTAATCACCGGGAAACTCTAATGTATGTCATTCATTTTCTCAGATCTATACAATCTATAAAAATAACTCGACACCCTGGGCCTCATTTATAACATGTTGCACACGAAATCCATCCTAAATTTTGATCTTACGATCAATCTCTCAAAACAGTCGTGTGGATGTTGATCATCACGAAAATGAATGTATGTACATAAACGCATTTACAAACATTATAAAGTGTCATGAATTGTACAAGGTTTTAATGGGTGGAGTTTTTTCTTTCCTCACCACCAGGGGGTCATAGTGTGCTCCCTGGCAGAGAGCTGCCGGTCCCGATTTTTAATCCAATCCGCACCCGCCCGTACCCCGCAGTGCTTAAAACCGCATCCGACCTGTTTTCCGACAGCACACCTACTTTAAAATCCGCACCCGACCCGACCCGCTTAAAATAGAACCGGACCACCCCGAACCGCAACCCCGAAATCAAATCAGTTTAGCCAATCACATTATCTCACACCACTTTTTTCCATTTTTATTGCAAGGTCCATACCAAGTTATTACCACGGCCTTTGGCCTTAACACAAGACCCGCGAACCTCAGCCGAAGCTGTCAAAAAGCCGGTACATAAAGAACATGGCTACACGTTACCACCAAAACGGAGTAACGTCGCATTTTCGTCTAGCCTACATCAGACAATTTTGGGTTTTCAAACACGCTCTGCACCCCACACATAGGCTACTTAACAGTGTTAAATTAAAAAATAACAACAGTGTAGGCTATGTGATAGACTACTTTTTAAATGAAAGAAAAGTCCAGTTGTAATGCGAACCGTAACAAACCCTACATACACCCGGCCTGTGAATTACGCTACTTAACTATACAGCCTAGGTATAGATTACAATTAGGGCTGAGACGTGAAACTGTCCCGTTTATGAATCCAAGATCTAATGGGGGCAATTTTGGCCTACCTTTTTTCCCGTGCGATGGGATTAGATCCTATTTGTGGTGTGGTGTTTTAAATTGCTGTGTGGAAAAAAAGCACATCGTCCACTGTTGACGGTTTCAGATGACTCCTCCGCTCCTGGATAACGTATCCAGCACAAGAGAAGTCTCGCTCACTCTTGCAGCGCTGGATGCAGGGATGGCGGGGATATAGACCTCGCAATCTGGGCAATATTAGGGAAAAGGTGAGCATGGTCTTGCCACCATGACAAAATGTCAAAATGGTCCATCTTTTGGCGTTTTTGTGATCGACGTAAGCAGCCACTTCATCCTGATACAGGCGGAGCCTCCATCACTGGAATCTTCTACGTCTGATAAAGTGTCCGCCGACACTCGAACTCGCTTCTCCGGTGGGGGGTGCGGCACTGCTCCTCAGGACTTCCACGCTTATCCTTAAGGTCTATAATAAAATGTAAACAAACACTGTAGTGCAATAATTTTATGGACGCGACATTTGCAGTCAAAACTCGAACAGTATACACATGCGTTTTATATTTAATATGAGGGAAATACACGTCTACGTGACACAAAAATAAAGGAGTCCAGACATTAGAAAAATATCAGTATACACATGCGTTTTATATTTAATATGAGGGAAATACACGTCTACGTGACACAAAAAATGTGTAACTTTTAGGTGGCAAAACATTTTGCGTTCGCTCAAATCCCGCTCCACATTACATTTTTTCTGTACTAGGCCCATGTGTGGTAGCCTAGTCATTAAAGAAAACGATTTGCACAATTATGTTTAATAATCATATATATATATATATATATATATATATATATATATATAATTTCATCTATGTTTGATTATATGAGAAGTGGAAAGTGTAATAAGTTGCGCAGTATGTCGGGAGACAGAGTGGGCAGACATTATTTTGACCACTTCATTAAGTTTCTTATTGTATAAAGCCTTTCTTTTTAAGTGAATTTCGTTTTGTATTAATTGTATCTTAATTTTAATCAATGTTTTATCAACCAATTGCCTGGATTGAATAAATAAGAAGTAAATATAGCAGGCAATATAATCAGGACACGGAGCGGAGGTGCCAGCGCGTGAACTGGAGCTAGTCTCATAAATTAACCGAAACTCAGTGTATAAGCTACATGCCTCACAGACCTGAGAAATATATAGAAAGCTTGAAATGTGTTCTTTTAAACAAAACTATTCAAAACGAAATAAAACGGACTGCTCTCTGTTTATGTAATCTGTAATCTGTATGAAATGTGCATTTCTCTCTGGCGTGTTCACTACTGTGAAGATGCGAGTCAGCATCATCAACTTCATCTTTGCAGCCGACACAGATAACACTATTTTATTAATAAACGATTTGAAATGTCTCCTGGCAATATTTGACATATTCATAATCATACTTTTGCCTGTTTTCTTTGTGACATTTTTCATGAACGCGTCACCATCGCTCAATAGTTATTGTTGTTCTTTGGGTGTTTCAGTTTTTACAGGTTTTTTCAAATGTTATTTAATAAAAATACAATTTTTCCCCTCAAAATCTCACTTTTTATTTTCTCTCTCTTCCACCCCCCCTGTGGCTGTGTTTGCATTAATACTGACCTTTCACAAGGTGCCGCCGCATCCTCACTGTGCACGCTTGCCACTTCACTACTGTCAGCAAGTAGCTTCATACTTTTCAGTTTAGGATGAAGGAACATTGCAAGACTGTGTAAACAATGAATCTCGAACTTGTCCTGGAGAATACTGAGGCATTTCTCCTTCAGTGAGGAAATGGTCATGCTATCATTTGAAGAAGCTCGCAAGTGGCGTCTGATGCGCTCATACCAAACAATGGTTAGATGGAGGGTCGGGGTTTTCGATGCCTCTAACGCATTAGTGGCTTCCTTAAATCGCTCCAGGAATGCAACAAAGTCGGAGAGGGCCTCTCATCCAAGTTTTGTGAGGTGGTCAACTTCCCCTCGCTCTTCCAGAAGTGTGCAGATGTCTTCATATTGACTGCTGATAGACTCTAGCATTGTATGCAGGGAATTCCAACGTTGTCTCTACAGAGTTTTTAAGAGTCTTTTTCAGGCGAGCCTGGAGGTTGGTCTTCTTGAAATATGTTACCAGTGACTTGGCTGAGTCAATCATTGCAGTTACTTCTTCTCCATACATATCCTCCTGGGATGGTTTGAATGTAGTGTACAGGACAGTATTGAAAATATGGGCAGCGCGGCTCAATCTGGTCACTGTACGCAGGGCCGCAACTATATTTGCGCCCCTATCTGTCACACTACACCAGTTTGGAGTAGAATTCATCAATGCCAAATTTAAGCAATGCGCTGATGATGGCTGGTTTAATGTTGTTCAGCCGTTTTAACGCAGTGAACTGTCCTACTCAGAGGTACACAGCACTCGTTCGATAAGCTCCCACTTATTATTAATGTAGTGCAGAGTAACACAAAGGTAGCTGTTTTTTCTGTAATCGTCAGTCCACATGTCCAATGTAACAGCTCCATTACTCCCCTCCAACTGCATTTTAAGTTCTGGGATTAGTTTTTGGCGAATCTCCTCTGCATATTTGTTAACACCATGAGAAACTGTCGTAGGGTCAGGCAGAAGTTGTTTAACATCCACATGACCACCCGTGCACCAACATCTATCAACCCTTGTGCTAATGCAAAAAATCCCTCGCCATGTACTGCATCAAAGGGTCTAATATCATTGCATACAAAGTTCACAGACAGCCTGGTTATGGTGTCCTTCTCATCTCTACGAGCACCTTCAGTTTCTGTCCCAGTTTGAAAGATACTGTTCGATAGAACTGGTGATTAGTTTGTTACCGGCACAGGTATCTGCGTGCTTCCTCAGCGACGAAGTTCCAGATTTGCGGCTATCGAACACGAAAACATTAAGGCAGGTTTTTGCATGCAGCAAAGCCTTTCACAATATTGCTTTCTTCATCTGAGATGACTCCAAATTTCTCCCACACACTGGACTTGAGTTTTTGATGAGTATTGTCGACAACTTTACAATCTCCTCTAGCTATTTTTTTTCCAACTCCTCAGGATCCATCTCGACGACTCATGCAGCAGTTCGCGCGGTTGTGATTTTTTTAAAAGTGGAATGTAGGCCTAGAGACTCCTGGGAGGGCGCGGGCTCAAATAAACAAACAAAAAAAAAATTTAAACAAATTCAAATACATGCATATTTTTTCATAAAAATACCTAAAAATATGCATTTATTTTTTACGTTTTTGCACGTGACTGTTTTGGACCCGTGTTTCCCCTGTGTCCGACCCGACCCGCACCCGTATCCGACACAGTTGGATATTTTTCACCCGTTTCAGCCAAATTCGTGGGTACCCGAACCCGTGCAGGACTCTGCTCCTCCCTGGGTGTTGATAAAAGCTGAAGAAATAGTGAAGTGAGATAGAGGACAGCATAGTGTGCCCTTGTTGTTGCTTCTCTGCCCTGAGAGACCATCCTTGTTGAGAAACTCAGTTGTTTTGCTGCTCAATTGTAAGTAATGCTTGATTGTAGCTACTAAATAGTTTTTCCGAATAGTTTTGACTTTCATGCTTATCTGTATATCTGAAATGTAGTTCTGAGGCAACAGTAATTATTATTGG
The DNA here is from genome assembly GCF_018340385.1 of Cyprinus carpio. Lineage (NCBI taxonomy): Eukaryota > Metazoa > Chordata > Actinopteri > Cypriniformes > Cyprinidae > Cyprinus > Cyprinus carpio. Next base: position 46,432,931 of record NC_056599.1, read on the forward strand.
AGGTTGTCATTCACACAATTTTTTAAGAGAGGGGTTTTCCTGAATGTATTTTCTTTCGTAGAAGGATTTTGTTTATGGGCTTCCTTTTTCCTTATTCATCTACTCATGCTATGGGAATAATGTGGAGGTGCTATCATTGAAGAAGAGACTGACCAATGACGTGTCAGGGCATATGGGACACTTCATATGTTATGTGTCTGGACTTTATCACAAGTACCAGTATTCTTTTCAATGATAAGGCTTTCTGTGGTTTATTTTACATTGGGTCAGTGTTTGAGTTCTACTATTGTTGTTTGTTGTATTTAATTTTGTTTGTTTGGTCATTGTTTGTATTGTATTGAACCCAAAAATATGGGTTATTCATGTATGATGTAAATGGAAATCTTTGAAGAGTAGAGTCATTGAAAAGTGTGGGCTTTGCATATGTTATGTTTGCATAAAAACAAGAACTTAATAGGAGGATCTTTGTTGACATCTTTGTACGCATGCGCGAGTGGTTGTGTGGCAACAAAACAAACAGTATGGCGGGCTGTAAAGACGTGACGAGCACTTTCAAGAGAGTTAGCGGGCGAAATCCACAATATATAAGCACTTTAACATCTGAAGACCGGAGGAGGTTTGGAGAGAAGCTCAAATTTGTATTGGTGACAAAATTGAAGTTATTCAAAGCCCATATGAGATCTGGATGACAAAAAAACGTTGGTCCGACTCGCCCGTGTCTTGGCCACCAATCTGCTGGGGAGACATTTATTCTTATTTAATAGAAACCCCTGGACCCTTCACTCATGAAAGATTAAAGGCTTTCAAAAGTCTGGAGGCCTATGATTATTTTGTTTCTCGCAATGTTGGGCCGATCTTTTCTGCCAAACAGAAAGCAGTGATCTTGCTAAAAGCAGAGGTTAGACCTGGCCAAGCAGAGTCACAGCGTGATTCGCATCTCCCGTGGGTGATCGCCAAAGAGAACGGCAAAATAATCACTGCTCACTGCGACTGCAAAGCCGGGTAAGTCTTCACTGATCTGTGTTCTTATTTACTTATTTATTGAAAATGTAGTGACTGTTGTACCAATCGCGGTTTGGGACACCTGAATCAGAACGCGAAAACATATGACTCGGTTGATTTGACTCAGATTTATTTATTTTTTATTCAATCTTCTATAAATACATAGTCACTAAGACTTACCATGAACAAAATGTGCCTCACAAACTCGATCAGAAGCTGCAGGAATCCAGGCTTTCTTCGGAGCGTCCAGGTTCAATCGCCTAATTGCACGCAACCATTTCTTTCGTTTTTCACTATCCTTTTCGGAGGGAATTCGAAAAAACTTTTTATCAGGCCCCAAACGAGCCGTTCAATCGACCACAACAGCAAGAGTGAACCATCCTCTTCTCTAAATCCTCCTCCAAACGTGCAAAACACAATCAAATTACAGGTATCTAGCGGTGTTTCTTGCCACACGACTCCCATGATGCAACGCGACAAACATAAACAATGACGTCACAAAAGATCTGCCTATTGGCAAACACGTTTGAGAAAACTCTTTATTTGATGTAGCTGAGTGTATTGTGAAGTAATACAGTTGATCCCTCCTTCCAATATTTTTTATAGCTATTTTATTTATTGATTTTTTTTTTTTTTTTTTTTTGACAGATAGAGAATCAGTTATAACATCTCTTTCAGATATAAAATCTATTAATTGCAAATTATCTTGAACTTGCGGGCAAATTGTTTCAGCTCTCTGGCCTTGCAAACAACTCCTAATTAATGTCATTAACATGTAAAAAAAAAAAATCACCAGTCATCATCCAAATTCTATCATTTGGAACAGCAAGCTGCAAGAACAGTTTACATTTCCAAAAACCTGCAGTACTCCGACAAGAAAAAGTGTGTACATCTGCTCAGACACTGACGTCATGCTAAGCACTTTTCCACGTCAAAGCCAGTTTTTACAAATGAGCGTTGGCGTTGATTTGAGTGTACGCATGCTTTATAAATGAGGCCCCTGGAGTATAGATGTTCTGTTCTCACTTATTATTGTGTTCACAGATACTGACTCCAGGGTTCGTATAAGGTGCTTGAAGTACTTGAATTTTACTTTTTTGAAATTTGAGTCCTGGAAAACCCTTGAAAACAGCCATATTTTTGAGAAGGTACTTAAAGTACTTTGATTTCATAAATACTTCCTTTCATATATACTACTTTTTTTTCTGATAAAACAACATTTTAACACAAAATTAACAATGCAGCGCATACGTTATAAATGCAGAGCCATTTCTGGACCACGCAAGATCTCAAGATATTAAATGTGACAATACTCCTCAAGATGAAAAGCAGTCTTGCAATGTCAGTATAAAGTTGACTTGAGGTAAAAATCTTTGATAATTCTTGCATTATATTGTTAATTGCGTACATGTGCCGTTTGTTTGGGTTTCCAATCATGTACATTTGGGAACACACATAAAGTCTGACGTGCTTTGTGTTGCACTGTTATCTTTTACAAGCATCGAGCGCATCTCCATCTCAGCAGCTTGGCCCACAAACTCTTCCTCTGCATATGCTGTGAGTTTGGGTTGCTTAACATTAATCTGGGAAAACAGTGTATGTCTAGATTTATAAAGTAAATCATTTAGAAACCCATGACACATGGCCGGTTCTAGACATTTGGAGGTCCTAGGCAAAATTCATGTTGGAGGCCCTACACCTCCAATAAAAAGCACTTGAAAAAAATCAGATTCTTAACCTTTTTATTTCTACAACATTTTGTTTAAAATTTTGTATATTTTTATTTATGCAGTAACCGTGAAATGTTTGAACACATTACTATTTTTAATAAGTCTTTTATGCTCATCAAGCCTTTTATTTGATCAAATACACAGAAAAACAGTAATATTGTGAAATATTATTAGAATTTAATTCAACGCTCACCGCTACCAGAGGATGGAATGAGACAGCTCTCCTCTCTGCATTTAGTTGTGGGTTAAATCCTTCACTTCATCAACAAATGGTCATTAATGAGAGTGGAGAATTTCCTGCAAAAAGCCCTCAACACATAACCGCTTGCGATTCTGAGGTATCCATGCAACCAGTCTCCTCACCAGCCACCATCTCCCCAGCACCAGAGCCTCTGAAAAATGGATCGCTATCACCTATCCAAGTTGGAGCGGCTTCGGCAAGTGAGACAACAGCTTTGTTTGTACTGTGGAGCGAATGACCATGTCCTACCAGCCTGCCCAATACGCCCTTCCTGTCCAACGGTGAGTACTGTCCATATCAATCCCGCTGTTAAAACTGCCTCACATTGATGCTCTCCTAATCAACTCCAACAACTCCTTTCCAGCCAAAGTCCTCAATGACTCCGGGTCCTCAGGTAATTTCATCTTCCACACCGCAGGAACACAATTAGCTATCAAATCACAAACATCCAGGAAAAACTGTTGGGCAAGGGGCTTGGTATGTCACCACACACCAGAGGGTCTCACTTCGAATTGAATGCCTTCATGAGGAGCAGATTTCCTTTCTGGTGCTGGAGGGGTCAACGGTCAACATCATCCTGGGACGCCTGTGGATCGCTCAACATCAGCCTTTGATCTGCTGGGCCACTGGAAATATATTTAAGTAGAGTGAGTACTGTTTAAAGGAGTGTTTGATCAACTTATCTAAGATACCTTGTGCTTTGTCCTGTGCAGAGGTTTGCTCTACCTCTATTGAGAGTCCGGATTGCCAAAAAGCTTCCAGCAGATTACCGGGCATTCCAGGACGTGTTTAGTAATTCTGCAGTGACCAGTCTTCCACCACACCAGCCATGGGACTGCATGATCCATCTGCTGCCTGGGGCTTAACTACCAAAGGGACGAGTATACCCTCTCTCGAACCCGGAGCGCATATTAAAGAGGCTCTTCAATAGGGGAACATCCGTCCTTCCACTTCTCCAGTGTTAGTTTTGACAGCAAATTTTGATCTAGTCTTGATCATAGTCTTTTGACTAAAATGCCATTTAGTTTGCCATATTTTAGTCGGTCATATTTTATTCATCTGAATTGTTTGTTTAAGTCTAGTTTTAGTTAACTAAATATAAGATTTTAGTAGACTAAATATACAGTAGATTTAGTTGGCTAAAATCTAAACTAAAATTTTCTAAATTATTTTTCGGCATAGTTTTTGTCATTCAAAACAAATTTTTGTTGTTATAGTCTTGTTCTTGTTGGTGAAAAAATTTTGTTGATAAAAATGTTGACGAAGCAAGCTTCTTCTTTGTGGCCAAAAAGGATGTGTGCTTATGGCCCTGTATTGATTATCGCACTCTCAATTTCCAAACTGTCAAGTTAACATATCCACTTCCCTGGTCTCAGCTGCCTTGGAAGATCTCAGAGGAGCTGGCATCTTCTACAAATTAGATCTCCGCAGTGCCTATAATCTCATCCGCATCCATAAAGGGGATGAATGGAAATCTGCCTTCATAACTCCATCAGAACACTATAAATACCGGGTAATGCCGTATGGCCTCTCCAACTCACCTTCAGTCTTTCAAAACGTTATGAATTAAATTTTCCGGGTCATCGGTCCACCATACATTTCCATGTATGAATCCTGTTGCCAGAGGTAATTCAGATGGACCAGGGGAAGGTGGATGCTGTCAAGACCTGGCTACAACCCACCACGGTAAAGGAACTACAGAAACTCCTTGGATTCGCCAACTTTTACCATTGCTTCATCACCCAGTACAGTCAGATCACTAATCCACTTACACTTACATCTGGACACCAGAGGCCACTGAAGCTTTCCACCAACTCAAATCAGCCTTCTGCACAACTCCTGCACTCTCTCATCTGGACCCAATCTCTCTTTCGTGGTTGAGGTTGATGCTTTCTCTTTAGGGGTCGGTGCAATGTTGTCCCATAGGAAGGGTGAACCCCCAGTACTCCATCCATGTGTGTACTTCTCCAAAAAACTTTCCCCAGCAGAGCAGAATTATGACATCCCTTCGAAGTCATCACCAATCACAAGAACCTCCAATACCTCGATAGTCACCTATTGTCCAGAAACTGAAAGCAGATGCTCTGTCCCACCTTCAACAACCAGACCCAGCTTCAGAATGTTCAGAAACCATTCTCCCTCCAACTGTCTTTCTCTGTCCCATAGAATGGGCCCTCGATGATCAGATCCATGTCACCACTCAACAAGAACGTGCTCTGCTTGGAGATCCAGAAGGGAAGATTTACGCACAATATGCTCTCCACCTTCCCATTTCTGGACTCCATTTATGCGTCTCCGGGATCGGGCCTTCCAGGCAGCCAACAAACCCTCTCGTTACTCTAGAACGGATACTGGTGGCCCAACATAGCTTGGGATACTGCTCGCTTTGTCAAGGGTTGTTCAGTCTGTGCCATGACATCCACACCACATTGTATGCCTGAGGGCAAGCTAGAGCCCTTGCCCATTTCACGCTGACCCTGGTCCCACCTAGCCATCAACTTCACCATGGATCTGCCTTCTATCAATTGTTACACCACTATCCTATTAGTAGTGGATTGATTTTCAAAGGCATGCAAGCTACTCCCCCACCACGCCTTCTGAAATCTCAATAAACCACAGTGGCCCTCTTTCACCACGCCTTCTGAAATTTCAGTGTCCCAGAGTATATTGTCTCTGATTGGGGCCCAAAATTTGTGTCCAGGGTCTGCTGTCGATTCTTCCATCCATTGGGTGTATCAGTCAGCTTATATTCAGGATATCATCCTTAGACCAATGGCCAGACAGAACGCAAGATCCAAGAAATAGGGCTTTAACTCTGTACACCAGGATAGTTGGAGCCTGTATCTTTCCTGGGCCAAGTATGCTCAAAACTCCCTTTGACAGGAGACAACAGGATTAACACCTTTCCAATATGTACTTGGTTACCAGTTACCACTCTTCCTCTGGACAGGAGAGCCATCCAATGTCCCTGCGGTGGACTACTGGTTAAGTGAGAGCGAGAGGGTATGGGACTCAGCACATGTACATCTCGAAAGGGCAGTTCGGAGGCACAAGGACCAAGCGGAATCCCATCCTACCACCGCTCATCAGTACCAGCTGGGCAACAAAGTCTGGCTCTCCACCCGATACATCCACCTCTGAAAGCCCTGTAAGAAGCCGAGTCCACGTTACATCGTTCCACTCCATCACCAGGCAGATCAACAAACTCAAACTCCAAGATCACTACCATAGCTCACCTTTCTTTCACGTCTCCTTGCTCAAACCATACACTAACCCTTTTCTTTCTCCTTCTGCAGAACCCGAGGTACCTCCTCCTCCCAAGTTTGATACCAACATAACCATCTTCACTGTCAGAGAGATCCTAGACTCCTGACAGCGAGGTGGCCTTCTACAGTATCTAGTTGATTGGGAAGGTTACAGTCCCTAAGGAAAGTCATGGGTGGACAGAGACGATATTCTGATCCATCACTCCTCACCCACTTCCACCAGCTCCACCCGGATTGGCCTGCCCCTAGAAGAGAAAATGAGAAAGATTTGATTACTTCAGTTAAGTGAGCTTCCCAAGACTGTTTATGTTCTTGCTTACAGGTTTGAATTGCAATCCTACTAACAGTGAATAAAGATGCTTAATACCTTGCCCAACTTATAACTTAAAATATATATATATATATATATTGTGGCGGGGTGAAGGAGGACACGACTCGAGGATGGAGGGTAAGTTCCCCGAAGGGGTGGATTTTATTAGAGGTCCGGGTAGTGAAATGGCGTTGGCGTGAGGTGGCTTGATGCTCGGTGCTCGGCTTCCTCGTAAAAGGGGTGCGCTGGTGCAGTGTGGGTCCGTGCTTTCCCCGTGGGTATTTGGGCTGGCGGTCACACGCTGCTCTCTGCGGGCACAATGAAAGAAAGGGTTAGCCGAGTCTTGCGGAGACATCTCTCACCTCTGTGTTCGCTTGCCGGGTTTATGAGAGCAGCGTTTGATGGGGCGCAGGTGTGGGCCGCTCAGCCCGTGGTGAGCAGGTGCAGGTGTGCCCTACGTAACATACTGTAACTGCCACCACATTGTATCATTTACTGACTGTATATATATATATATATATATATATAAATTGTATTTTTTCATTGAAACTATTAATTAACCAATCATTGTTGCCTCATTGTTTTATATAACACATTTTAAGTTATTTTAAAGGCTGCAGTTGGCACAGGTCTGTTTTTATAAACACAAAAAGTATTATCTTTATACTTATTTGTAAACTGTTATTTGAAGTAACAAAACCATGGTTAATTTGTGGTTACCATCCATGGCTACAAGAACCATGTTTTTTGGTTTTATTCATAGTAAAACCATGGTTAATTTTCATAAGGGAACATGGAAACTCAGAGAGAATATTAGATGGGTTGTTGGTGGTTTCAAGTTTATTTTATTTGTATAGCGCTTTTTACGATACAAATCTTTGCAAAGCAACTTTACAGAAAATTAAGTTTGTACAATATTTAGTAGTAGCTTATCAGTGGTGACTGTCAGTTTATGTGCATATGACAGAAAGTTTCAGAAAAATTAATACAAGACGTAGTCAACCAGATGATGAACACTATAAACAGCAATTATTATATGAAGCCCCTGGGTTGACTGTATTATCACCAAAGCACAGCATACCATTTTACTTGTCCCCGGTTGTAATGATTCTGTGCTGGTTGCAGTAATATTGTCTTGGTATTTAGGATTTGGTTTGACAACTTTTAGATGGGGACATCCACTCCATATAATTCAATATAATTTTAGAATTTGACAAAGAGCATTATGAAAAGTTAGTAAACTAAAAATGACAATTAAGTCATCATACAATAGTGTGTTCTAATGCTGTTATTATAACTAAATAAATAAATGCTGCAGATAATTACATTATTAAAGACCAAACATACCCCAAACCCTAGCCATACCCTTAAAACAAAGCATGTTCATTGTGCACAAAAGACCAAAGGTCAAGATTTTTGTTAAAACCACATTGACCTGAATATAAGACGACCTCCCTTTTTTAAGATGTACCTTTTGGAAAAAGGCTTTTTGAAAACCAAATTTGTTTTACTTTTTTTTTTTTCTTCATTTTCATATTGCATATTTACCTAATTTAATTTTTATTTTAAAAAAATATGGTAAATACTGGTAAAATGTACTAACAATCACATTTAAAAATATACACTTTTTGATATGCCATAAAAATAACAGGTAGCCCATCTGAATTATATAACAATCAAAGTAGCCTACCAAAACTGAATTAACAGTAGAAGTTAAATCTTACTGTAGACTTCAAATCTGGGTACTTTCCTAAGTTTTAAAATCACTTACAGAGGAAGTTTGATCCCATCAGGCTAACATGACAATTTTGGCTGTGTAGACTGGGCAACCACCTTTGGTTTTCTTTGGGCTTTTTTTTTACCTTTGACCCACTCTACAATGTAGATGCCATTGCTCTTGTCCAGTCCATCCAAGTAATCTTCCAAAATAAAGCACTGAATATTCTTAGTTTTTCATGATGTATGTTCCAGTGTCCCTATCAACTCATTCAACTAAAGCAAACATCTTAAAAAAGATTTTAATTTTTGTTGCCTCGGCTAGTACTACCTTAGAACTGATGTTGTTGAGCAGGAAAGCAGTTGAAGATGCTAGCATGGTTATGCAGAAGTATGTAATTGGTGGATTTGCTTCTGACAGTTTGCCCAATCACATGAGGGACACTTACTTCTATGTTGTGAGCACAGCCCATACAGTAATTGTAATGTAAATTTAATAAATTCCACATGCAAAAGTATAAAAAGTACTTGAATGAAAAGGTAATTTCTCTTAAAGGCCAGGACACAAAAGGCCATCTTCAAACTAGCGACGGTGAAACATGACAGTGTTGTCGCCTCACATCAGCAACGTCGGGCCAAAAAGCTGCACTTGAACACACTGCACAGACTTCTGCCGACTGCAAACTAAACACGTGTGTTCTGCGCCTGTGTGAAAGGAGTTAGCTGTCAGCAGCTATCAATAGTATATTTTCATTTTACAAAATGAGATACCGAAACAAAAATATACAAGATATACGCAGATATATGAAACGTAAACAAAGCATTGCTTGCTTACCATTTTGAATATCGTTTATGTTGATAACTTTCTTCATTTTTAATTAGTTCATGTTGTTATGAAAATATTCACATACTGGAAGGCTTGAGTAAGATCACGTAACATTAGAACAGTCTTTCTGTGCCATCTTCATTTACTTACTCGTTTTTATCACTTTCTCTTTAAGGGCATATTGCAGATTGAAGACCCCAGTGAGTCGATGCAAAGGAAAAAATAATGTAGGACCTAGATTTTCTTTAAAATATACTTTCAAATACACCATTAAGGTGAAAGAGTGCTTTGATCCCCTTGTGACACTAAACTCAGGAACTCTCGCAACACACTTGCCATGCAATAAAACAATATTCTAATCTGACAGGAAGATCTGGGAGAAAGACCAATTGCTGATCTGTCCTTTCACCATTCTTCCTGGGCAGATGGCCCAGGCCATAAAAGTTGGCTTAGGGGGTCAAGAAAATCATACATTTACTATATCTTCAGAATTCATAAGCATAACCCTTTCATGTTTGGTATCAATTTTACAGTCTCAGTCCGATTGGAAATATAATTTCAGTCCCATATTAGCAGAACAGACCAAAAATAAAGATTCTGTTTTTCAAAAATTCTGTTCTTCTGTTATGGGTTGTGCCCCTGATAAGGTCCTTTCCAGATGTTGTTTTTCCTCAGGTCACCTCATGTCCCAGCAAAAGTTCTGTGAAGCTTTTATTAAGCTTAATTTATGATTATTTTGTTCTGATTTGGGTATTTAAAGAGAATTGGCTAAACATTCCAGGAAGTATATTGTTGTGTTGTTCATGCAAGTCAGTAAAGAAGCATTGTGTAACATGAAATCCACTTTACTGAACTCTCACTGTGCATGTAAGTCTACAGATTCTTAAAGGGCCAGTGCAATAACAGAGCATAAAATGTGCCTTTTTTTAATTTAAACCATGTTTTTTGAACACTGTAGCATTTACATGTACCAGACTAGAACCACTTTTAATAAGAAATAATTTCCTTTCTCTTTGGAATGTTACAACCTCTTAGTGCATAAAGAAGATCTGTAAAGTTGCAAAGACTAAAGTCTCAAATCCAAAGAGATATTCTTTATAAAAGTTAAGAGTCAACCTTGCCCTCCTAAAACGCCTCGTTAAAACACTCCCCGACATGTCTTTGTCAATATGTGGGAAAATTTGCATAACACCGCCCAAATGTTCATGCAAAGAAAGAAGGCATGACTTTTATTCTCATTGTTGCCGCCGGTGCCATGTTGTGGAGATTCTGTATGTTTCGTTGTAAAAGCAAAACTACTTTGTTTGGCCTTTCAAAAGAGGAACACGACTAGAAATCAGTGGTTAAGTTGTATTTCAACACTGTTCCAGAACAGTCCAACCCAAATGTTCAGATGTATGCAGCGCATTTTATGGAGGATGAGGACTGTTTCCTGAACCAGTAGCCTGCAATGCATCTGTGGCACAAAGGCTGTTAATATAAAGTTGGGCAGTTCAAACTTTGCAAGGATAGTCTGGTGCTTCTGACTCATAGCCTGTAAGTACATATTTTACATTTAAATAATTTGTCAATGATGATTCTAACGCAAGTTTTGAGCAGTAGAGTAGGCTTGTTGTTTTTTTCTCAGATCACAAATGCAGACATGGTTTCATGTTTAAGCAGCACGATATGCAACACAACACTTAAAAAGACAGTAGAAGTCATTATAATCAGTAATTATGTCCCCACCGGATGCAACAAATGCCTCGTTGGTAATGGGTTTTATTAGTTTTGTCTCGTCTGATGTCCAGATTGTGAACAAATCTTTCTATTTAACCAGATCTTCTAAGTGAACCGGTCGAACCAGTTCACCAAGTCGAACTGAATCATTTGAAACAGTTTGCATCTCCAGTATGCAATAATCTACAAATTACTTAAGTTAGTCAGTTTATAAATGTGCTTTACACTCCCTCTGATGTGAAATAAACCAATATCCTGAGCTATTCAGTTACTCCTAACAGTACATTGATTGAACAGCTAAAAGAGAATGATGGGATGTGCACGATAAGAGCAGCTGGACTGAGTCTCGTCATGCCGGGAGACGGCATAGTATGTGAAGGGGCGTAACATTTCCGTCACATGCTTGAGGCATTCAGCCAATCTCAACTCACTGGATTGCTGGCCAATCAGAGCACACCTCGCTTTTTCAGAACGATGAGCCTTGTAAAATCAACACATTTCAGAAGGTGGGGCATAGAGGAGAAACAATAATATACATTATATGGAAAATAATGTATTTTTTAATCTTAAACCGCATAAACACATTGCATTACACCAAATACACAAAATAATGTTCTTTTTAGCAGCATCATATGACCCCTTTAACATATGGCATAACAATAATTGTTATTCAAAAATCAATCAATTCTCTGAGTGAATAGCTTAACGTTCACTTCTAGCTTATTCCTCTTTGGCCTAATCAATCAACTTTAACTGACAAAATCTTTCATCCGTGACGGAGGATTCCTTTGTCTAGAGGTTCTTTTTACGGTGTTGTCAGCAATCATATGCTCAGACGATGGAGGAGAGTGTTCCTGTTGAAAAATCAGATGAGGCACAGAGAGAGAGAGTCTGGAATCACTGAAAGGCATGATGCAGTCCAGTTTCTGCCATCCTTAGATGGAAGAATTCCAGTGACGACATGTGGAGTGGACCTGTAATCTGCAAGGAACTGGAGAGTGAAGGGCTTCCATGACTGTCCCTGGAGCGTAGCTGTTTGTAAGAAATCTTTAAACACTCTGTTAAATCTTTCCACTTCGCCCTTTAATTTGAGGATAATACACTGAGGATTTGGTGTCGTATTCCCCTTTTCACTAGGAATTCTGAGAATTAACATGACAAACTGGCGCCCATTGTCTGACACAAGTTCACAAGGGTTTCCTTCTCGACTGAAAATTGAGGTGAGCATTATGATAACAGCATTTGTATCCGCTTTGGCACAGAAAGCAACCTCCGGCCAATTGTTGTAGTAATCTATCAGGGTGATCACATATCTGCAGTCATGTGGAGCGAAGTCAAAAGGTCCCACAATAACCACACTCACCTTTTCCCATGCTGCATCTGGAAGAGGAACAGGAGTGGAGCAGTATGAGTAACTGAAGTCTTGTCGTATTGTCTGCAGATAGAACAGTACTTGATATAAGCTTCAGTCTGTAGGTCCATTTTAGGCCACCAGTACATCTCTTTAAGGCACTGTTTTGTGCAAACAATGCCTTGGTGGCTTTCATGGGTGAGTTCTATCATCCTTTTCCTCATCACCTGTGGAACTATCAAACGGTGGGTGCCTCTGACAACCAAGTCATCCATCACCGTGAGTTCATCTCAGATCAGATAATATGCTCTGAGATTCTGGTTACCTGACTTTCATGATGATTGTGTCTGCAGCTGTGTATGAAGTTCTGTGAGTTCCGGGCAGGATTGGCATGCAGCTTTGAAGTCATCCATGGAAACTGTTCTGAGGTCAGTCAATATTGCCGCCACAGACTCCACTGTATTGTCACTGTTCTCAGCTGCATCAGAGAATGGTAATCTTGAGAGACAACCAGAGACCTGGTTCAGAGTTCCTTTTCTGTACTGGACATCATAATTAAATTCAAGCAACCGACAGACCATCTTGCCACCCGTGGCCAGCTCTGTTATTACCTTTTGTGGTCAGGAGGTTTGTGAGGGCTTGATGGTCTGTTCGGAGTATGAACTTTCTGCCCCACAGCCAGGTTCTCCACTTTTCTGCAGCCCAGACGCAGGCTAAGGCCTCCTTTTCTACAATAGAGTATTTCCTCTCAGTTTCCGACAGGCTTTGCGATGCAAATACAACAGTCTGTTCTGTCCCCTGCTATGTTATTTGTGTGAGGACCGCTCCCAAGCCGTAGTGTGAGGCATCTGTGGAAAGAATAGTCTGCAGTCTGGGGTCAAACAGGGCTAAAGCAGAACCCCTGTTATAGTTTGGCACAAATTTACTGTACCATGCGGTGAGGCCCAGGAAAGAACGCAGACTGGGTGCATCACTTGGTGCTGGGGCCTTCAGAATTGCTGTGATGTGACTGTCATCAGGGAGGAGACATTCTGGGGATAACGTGTACCCTAAAAATTTAAGTTTAGTCTGTTTAAGACAACATTTCTCAACATTCAGTTTCAGTCCAGAGTGGTGTATTTTCTGCAATACACCTTTCAGATTTTCATTGTGCTCCTGTTATCATCAAGGTAGCACTGTATGCATTTTAAGCCTTGTAGGATGGTGTACATCATTTTCTGGAAGGATGCTGGTGCTGAACTAAGGCCATACGGTACCCTCTTGTACCTGTTGAGGCCATCATGTGTCACGAAAGCAGTCAAGTCACGACTATCTGTGTACAGTTCAACTTGATGGTATGCCTGTTTCAAATCTAGGGTGGAGAACAGCACTGCACCTCTCAGTTCAGATAATATATCTTCAATCAGTGGAAGTGGGTAGCTGTGTACCACGACTGCTTTGTTAGGCTCCCGCAGGTCTACACACATCCGTATACCTCCTGTTTTCTTTTGGGTGACTATTATAAGAGATACCCATTCAGAGGAGTCAATTTTCTCAATGATTTCATGTTGTTCTAGGTAGCAAAGCTCTGCCGACCCTGCCTCACGGACAGATAGCGATAATCTTCTGAGTTGTTGTTGGACCAGTCTTACCTCTGGCCGGATCTTCACTTTATGGACAAATCCTTTCGCAAAACCAAAGTCAGTAGATGGTTCAACGGAGTCATTAGATGCAGACTGGAGCATTGCGCAAGTAGGCTGGTTCCCTAGCAAGAGCTGACAACCACAGATCTGCAGAATTCGGTCCATTCCTAGAATGGCCCTTCCTGATTCAACAATGTACATCTCTGATCTCACAGTTGTGTTCTGATAAGAAACATCCACCTTCAGACATCAATGACTGCTAGTTTTTCTTTTGAATATGTTACCAACTGCAATCTGGGTTTAGTTAGCAGGGATTTGCAGAACTTTGTCTTGTAAACACACTCAGGAAGGATGGACACTGCCGAGAACATGTATCAATAAGTAGGTCTAGAACACGGCTCTGATTGTTTTGTGCAGTTAATTCCACAGGGCATGTAAGCTTTGCCTATTTTGCTGGATTATATTGCACACTAAGTACAGTTACTTCTGGCACAGCAAGTTCAAGTTTAGATTTGCATACTTTAGCAAAATGGCCAGTTTTTGCACAGGATTTGCATTATTTGCCATGTGACTGGTGGAGCCTCAACTATAGCAGTGAATAGGAGGTGATTTTTTTTCTCCCTGGTGAATTTAAATTTTTCGGTGCCCTCCTCGTTTTTGATTAGTTTTGAATAGTACTGCACTCACGGCTTTGAATTCTCCTTCCGACATCGTCTTTGCCTCAGCACTGGCAGTTTCGATTTGCCTCGCAATTTCTAGAGGCAACTTACTTGTCAAGAGTAAAATTAGATTTAAACAGTAACCTCTCTCTAATATGTGGTACAGATGTCTTCTCAATTAGTTGATCACGCAGCATTTCATTTTCGAACATACAAATGCAAAAGTTGCAACAAGCTCGCACAGAGGCGCTATGGTCTGTTGACTCACCCACATGTTGGGCTCGCTGTCTGAACCGGTATCCTTTTCCACTACCACATTAACCTTGGGGTTGAATGAAGGTTGTCAATGCAGACACAGTCCCGCTGTATTCATTGTGTTCAAGTTGCAATGTATTGTACAGGCTCTGTCCCCTCTGTCAATTGTCACCGCCGATGGCCAGCAAATGGTTGTCAAATTGCCACTTCCATACAGTAAACGTCAGCTTTGGCTCGCCCGGGCATTCCAGGAATGGTGGTGGCGGATTTAGTGGAAGAAGAGACATTCTCATTGCCAATTTGTTGTATTGTTCATGAAAGTCAATGAAGAGGCATTGTGTAACATGAAATCCACTTTACTGAACTCTCACTGTGCATGTCAGTACACCCTTTCACGTGCACCTCTACAGACTTTCTTAAAGGGCCAGTGCAATAACAGAACATAACACATCTTTAAATCTGGACTCCTCACATGATTGCCATGTCTCTTTCTATTTGCCAGGTATGCTGCCTCTTTGAAATTATTTCAACGTTGTTTCTTATTTTATATTCTGTTTTTTATGCTGATCAGTTGTGTAGCAAAGTTAAATGCATTCTTTTTCAATTGATGTATTCATTTTATTAATTGGATTTGTTCTTTTGATTGATGTTTTATTATGCCTGGCTAAATGAAGGTTATTTCTTAGACTCTGCTGAAATCATTATGACTATTAGACTGTGAGGAGGCTTTTGTTACCGCAATTCTATGGCCAGGATAGGTCAAACTGAAGGCTCTGAATGATAGGAGCAGTGGGCACATCATCAGAGACCTTCTGATTTCTGTCTATCGCTAATGTTAGCAAGTTGTACGGGAAAAACAAGACTAAGGAAAACTACACTTTTGTCATAAGCAAGCAGTAGGCGGCAGGCAAAAAAAAGGTATTCGTCTTAACTACATCCTCTGACTAACATCAGAGACTGGCGAGTTTGTGATCGTAACATCCATGTGAGGCTAACGTTGAGATTTTAAGAGACTTCAGGTCCCCAGTGAACGGATAATTGAAAGTATAGTGAGTCCAGAATAATCAGGTATTTAAATTATAACACAACAAATGTTTGTATTATAACAAAAATTTGTATTCAATAAACACTTGAAATTGGAGTCAGATTTTAATAAGGAAAGGAGTCATAATTAAAATTGGAAACCAAAGTTTTAATAAATCAAGTAATTTTTTTCCCAAAGTGCAAGAAAAGACAAAAAGACAAATGCAGAACACCTTCCTCCAAGCTGGCTGGACTTTGCTTTTGGGTCGGCGGGTGGATTCTAACAAAAAGTGAAGGATTTACCCACAATCGAAATGCAGAGAGGAGAAACTGTCTCATTCCCATCCGCTGGTAACAGCAAGCATTGAATTAAATTGTAATAATATTCACAATATTAGTTTTTTTTTTTTTTTTGTATACTTGTTCAATAAACTCAGGCTTGATGAGCATAAGAGACTTCATAAAAAAAATAATAATTAAAAAATATATTAATGTGTCCAAACATTTCACCGTTACTGCATAAGTAAAAATACACAAATTTTTAAATGAAATGTTGTATAAATAAACAGGTTAGGAATCTGCATTGTTTCAAGTGCTCTTTATTGGGGCTGGGGGGCTTCAAACATGAATTTTGACTACCTTACAAAAAAAAGAAGTTTATTCAAGTGTGCTATTAGTATACTTCTTTTAAACTAAAAATAGATAGTAGCTTTTAATTTAACTTTTTATGTACTTTTTAGAAATGAGCTTATGTACTCCTCAGAAATATACTTAAAATGACATGTAAGTATACGTGGACTTATACTTACAAAAAGTCTAAAATATATTGAGCTATACTCCGAGATTCCGTGTTTTCATTATTATACAGTAGAGGGCACTAGTACACATCTTCTGTTACAGAATGAATTAAAAAAAAAAAACCAAGTGAAGAAAAAAAAAAAGAAACAACAGATACAAACACATGTAATTAACACGATCATCTGACATGAAACAGCATCAAAACTGTAAAGTTATGGAATAATAAAATGTTGACTGATGAAGAGAGGTTACATAATTACAGTCATGCTTTGGGGTGTTGATCGACTCCCATCTACATTTTGATTACATTCTGAATCCCATACATAGTTTTTTTTCAGCTTTTTGTCAAAATGTTATTTATTTTTATTTCTTAAGTGTTTTAAAAAAGAATGCATGAAGCTTAGAATAAATGTTTTTTGTTTACGAGCAGATACCCTGTTCTTTCTTTGGATGTTTTAGTATGTTCAGATATTCATATAACATCAGACTTTATATGTGTTCCAAAATGTACGTGATTGGAAACCCAACCAAACGGCACATGTACGCAAATCTAAAACAACTCTCTCTCCCCTGAACAATATAATGCAAGAATTATCAAAGGTTTTACCTTGTCAACTTTATACTGACATCGCGAGACCCGCTTTTCACCTCGAGGACAGTATCGTCTCAAATTTAATATCGCGGAGACTTGCCCTGTCCAGAAATGGCTCTGTTATTTATAACAGACGTGTGCCCCCCCCCCCCTGCATTGTTAATTTTGTGTAAAAATGTTGTTTTATTGTTGAGTGAGTGGTGATATTTTACATGTTAATGTCATTAATTAGGAGTCGTTTTACAAGGCAGAGAGCTGAAATCATTTGTGCTCAAGTTCGTTTTCTGCACATACTTTCATTTTATGAATCACATGTACACACATTTGAGAGATAATCATAAGATCAAATTTAGGATGGCTTCTGTGCAACATTTTATAAACTGAGGGCCCCAGGTTGTCGAGTGCTGATTGGCTAGATTCTTGAGAAATTAATGACATGACATTAGAGTTTTCCCGGAGTAGAACTTGAGCTAGACCTCTCATTTCTTGTAAATATTTTCCAGCATTTCAGTAACAAAAGTGTACTTTTCTGAAATGCATTCAAATTACAGCAAAGTGCAACAGTTAAATTAGAAGGTTTTGATCCACTCCTGTAAACACAAAGTGGATTCAGGTTGCAACATGTAATTCGTTTTTCTCCCACATAAAAATCCCCAGACAATGACATTCTGGATTTGGATGGCAATAAAAAAATACTAGCCCTTGAAAATGTTGAACATATTTTACAACCCCATGAGAAATGATTACCATCCAAATACAGCTTAATATTCTAATGACTGATAGTTGTAAGGTTACTTATAATCAAAAGAATTGTGTTTATGACCATCTTATGGTGAAGCATCATTTCTTACAAAAAACAACACCATAACAATTTTATTAACAATAAAAAGCCCCCCCCAGTATTCAACCCAATACAATAAAAAAAAATGCTTATTCAAAAGCGTCTTACATTTTTCTCTCTAGAGTTATGCTTACAATATAACTGGGTAAGTGAAACTGTTATTTTATGTGTTACACATTTGAAAAACAAATATATAAAGTAAATTACATAAAGCAGAATCGTTTTGTTTTTTCTCTTCTAAAACCAACAGTATTTATAGCTTTACTTACCAATTATACAATACAAAATACAATAAAAATCTCCATTGAAGCAAACAGAAAAAGGAAATTAAGAAAAGATGAAATTATGAGAACAAAACAGATTTATGATTTCTTTATTTTAACAAACTCTTAAACTCTTAACTGCACAGAAAGTTAAACTCTCTTTGTAGCAATAGAGGAGAATTATATACAATCTCCTAGGTTTGTTGTTTGTATATTTTTGTTTTTTGTAATGTACAGACAAGTTACCAATTCTTGATGCTCTTCAAATGAAATCGTTTTATGTAATTATTTGTTGTCACAATATAAATGTAAAAACAGTAAGTCCCATCCATATATGGACATTTTCCAAAAAACCTATACACATATTCCAGATAACGTTCCTCTTCAGTTAGGACGGTGTCAGATCCAGACCGTCCCCAGCGTAGGACCTTCTGTTGTCTCCGGTAGTCATAGCGGAGCTCTTCGCCGGTCTGAATGTCCCGTGTGGCCATGAAAAGTAAATGAGCGGTTCATCCTCCACAAGTGCAGTCTTGGACTGAGGATTGGCGCGGTGTGTGACAGTGTTTTTTCATTTGTCTGCCAAACGTAGTTTTGTTTGGATGGCACTCGCAGCGCTCCTCATGGAGCTGTCCACACACATGTCCTGTCCGTTCTTGCTGGTAAAGAAAAAAAGATGTCCAGCTTGAGTCTGATTGCTCTGCTGGATTTCTAGTCCCGCGTCCCTGGAGATCAGCCCGGCCAAGTGGAAGTCACAGATCACCTCTCCGCAAGCAAACGGTCTGCTGGTGACGACCCTGAGACCCTTGTCTTCTCTGTCCATCAGCTGCAGGCCTTTCCATCACTGCCTGCGGCTCATCCTGCGGATCGATTTACTGTCTGTCGGTGCCTGGATGCTTCGTGGAGGCTATCCAGTTAGTCCTTCACAAATTCAGCAGCATCTGGCACGTTTCTCCTCCATCCCGTGTTCTCAATCCAGCTGTGCACTTTGCTCTCAGACGGCTGACGAGGACCAAAACGGAATCGGCAGAGGGGACAAATTGATGATATTTAGCTGTGCATGTGACTTCCAAAAAATGCCTTTCAACTTCAGACCACTTTTTAGCAATGTTTCCATTACACTAGGACGAGTCTTTACTGAAAGATTTATACACTTTCGGTGGCCAGAAATTTGCATATGGATTTATCAGCCTCAAAATGTGCAAGTGGAGGAACAGGGAGCATGAGAATACATTTTGGTCTGAATTTTAACGCAAAAGAAAATACATTAATTAAATTAAGAAAAGTAACAATTGTTTTTAATAAAGCTCAACCTGTCAGATATGCCAATGCCAAAGTTGATGTAACACCCAATGAAGAATATCAGTTAGTTTTGATGACTTGATAGCATGATTACCAAGAGAAAGAAGACCGCTTCAAGGAGTTTATTCTGAGTCACAAGCAGAACAACAACAAGCGAAAAGTGGCAGTAAACCAACTCGCTCTCGAATTGTCTTGATGATTGCAACCGTTGCAGCTCTTTCTGGAGGGCGCTCTGCATTGCACCGGTTACTGGATGGGACATCTTCAGCAAGTAGAAAGCTGTGTTTGCCTTCCTCCATTGATGGCCCTGGCGTCGCTGAGGCTGGGATTAAAGGAACACAATCTCGGTCAGGTACTTTGAATGATGGAGGGAACAGGGCATATCAACCTACAAGAAAGGATCAGCAGGCCAGGACCTGCGCTTTCTCCTCATTGTCGGCTCCCGAAAGCTGAAGTAACTTGAAAGTTGTCTCATCATCCGTCAAATGCTATTTGTGGAACACAGCGGTTGTGTACCAGAAGATATGAGCATTAGCATTGGTGATGCTATGGGAAGTATTACCTGCATACCAGAACAAAAGTTGGGCTTTTAGTTAGAAAGGAAGAAGAAGATTCACAAGGACATGCCGGACATCAAAAAAACTGCAAGTAGTAGAAAGAGAAAGTTTTATTGGGTTGCATCACTCGTCATTGAGATTATTTACGATCATAACAGGGATTGTCCACCGGGATTCCACTGACAGCGCACAGGAAGAAGTATTTCAGCTTCATCTGCAATGCCATCTCCTGTGTTCGCATAGGGATAAGCAACGTCTGAACGCAGAGGTTGGTAGGTAACGTCAAACCACTGCATGATGGAAAGAAGGAGAAAAGTGTTCCTTCTGTGAGGTTTTGAACCACATCCAAGTAAGTGAGCTTCATTTAATATCATTTGAGATTTAAACCTTACCGCTTCCTCAACATTGACAAAGACCAACGAAGGGCATTGCACCTAGTATACTCCCACCGGAAACGCGACTCACTGGTTTCCCTCAATGTACGTAAGCTTCAGCCAATCAAGAAAACTGCCCAAACAATTCAGGACCAATTAATAAACCAGAACATACTTTCAATCAGACACTAAAATGACCAGATTTATCTACCATTATTGTGGGGTCTTATGGACAAACTACACAATTATTCATCTTTAAAAATGCCATGAAAAAATCTAACACGACTGAACATATCCGTCAGTTTCTAAAACAGTCATCATTTTATATGTTTTGTGAATAAAAATATATAATTCGCACACACCTTTCGGAAATGTCCTAATTATTGTGTTGTTTCAATTTCTGACTTAAGTCATATACCAGTGACATCTGTTCCCAGCTGATGTTAGTTTGTTTTGCATAATACACTAATATCCATCCCAAACACACTTGTGGGTTTTCATTGAGTTTCAATGGGGACATTTGTGTGTAAACTATCTGTGTATCAAGTGTAAATGAAAATTTAGGATATATTTAAAATTTCTTATAAAAATGACATACAATGATCAATTTATACCAATTTGCCTGTAACAGAGCCAAAAATGATCAAAATACAAAAAAAAAAAAAGAGAGAAATACTAAATGTCTCTAAAGATGCACAAGGGTTAATGATAATTAACATGAATTACTGTTTATGAAGTGATTTTCTGCGTGCGAGATATTATTAAATAGTTGTAACACTAAATAGCTTGAGGACATAGAAGCTTATGGTACTTTTTAATTGGAGAAAAACAACAGATTTATTTGCTTCAGTGAATGTAGAAGAGTTCATTGTCACTGAGACTAAATCACTCACCAGTCATTTCTTCAACCACTTCTGGCTCTTGGAGGAACGACAGCATCCCAACCCTAAAGCCTCCAGGAAATACACCCGCATCAGTTCCTGTTCCCCGCGTCATGTGCTCTGACGTATGTCTCCAGTCACCCACTAAAGGTATCAGGATGTTTGTCAAGACGTCGTTTTTTAGCGTTTCAGCAGACTGCAATCGGCCCCCGACACCTGCTCTACATGAAAACCCTGGCGGAGGAAAGTGAGAAAAGTGAAGAAAAAATGCCCGTTTGATAAGAAAAACATAACTGCGTAAATAATGATAAGTCCTCATTTGGATCATTTTTAATCCCGGTGATCTTCTCTAGATTCTACAAAAACCAGAATGCAAGTCTGGTCAGAGGAATGTTCAGAGTTTGGACCACGCAAGCAGTCTGTGGTTTGAGGTCACTAAAATGAAATTTCATCAGAATCACTACAATGTGATGGATTGATTTTAAATCTTATACATCTTTAGGGTAAAAAAATGAAATGTCGTAGTCAAAGTGGGTAAATAAAATGTATATAAACTCTTGCCTATTAATTTTAATATTTTAAACCTTTCTCAGGAGTTTTAACTTTATCTTAAATTATTTCGGTGTAGATCTTCTGCAAAAGTTATAGGATATTAATGTCTGAGAACAAACATAAAACAGTCATTACATTTTTTTAGTTTTATGTGTAGTCTTAGTTTCAACAAACTAAGGGTCATGTTCAAATGCTAAATAAAGCTTTTAATTTCATTGAACGAAATGTTTCATTGGAATTTTAACGATCACGCACAACAAAGTTAAAGTCTTTACCGCATCAGGAAGCCATTTCAGAGTACAGCTATTCTCCAAATAAAGGTTTTTTCCGGAAAGCAAATAAGTTTTTGAGCGGCTTGTTGAGGGTGGACTTCAGTCTGTCTTTCTGAGAAGAGATCTTCTGAAAATCTTGTGAGGCTGTGGAGACTGTAAAATGATCGAGAGCCAGCCTAAACAGAAACGACCAAATCCTGAGATGACGAGCCGATCATTAGCATTTTTGAGAGATCATTTTCCCTTTCCCAGCTTTCCCGGACAACAGCCCAGGGATTCCCAGTGAATGACCATCATCCTGTTAATGACGCGACAGAAATAAAGCAGAGAGAAGAAACTCATTGATCATATGAGAGAACACTGTAATGAATGTGGTGTTGACACAAGCATAATGTCACATGTACTCTCTATATGTTTGGGTGCTATGGTCATACGAATATCTTGATTTCAGATTTTCCAGAATGGGGACCAAGTTCTTTTTAAATCCAAGCCCGTTATAACCCATTTTAGATATTGTCATTTTAACAGAATTAGTCATGCGACTAACAATGCAAACATCTTTCTTCATTTCAAAAGAAGAGCATAATCTTTAAGATTCCAAACTCCTAAAATCATATTGCATATATTTATTTGCTGAAACCACACAGTTTGATGAGTTCTGTGTGAAATTATGGAATGAGTTTCATCCATCAGTAAAGCAGCTCTGGAGAAAAGTGACGCCACCATCAGCCTTCCGGTTTAGTTGATGGTAGATAAAGAGTTGCATGATAAGAATACTATTTAATTATTATTTATTTAAGCAATTTTAGTTAATTTAATAGAGCCTTTATAAGGGAACTTTACAACTATGAAGATTTTTCCTTTTTTATTTTTCAAATCATTAATTTTAATCAACTTTGTAGTACTAACTATTTATTCTGATGAACTAAATACATTTTATTTTGAAACGGTATAGTGTTAAGCTTTATTGGTGTCCATTCAAACTGTACTCCTTCACATATGCATACACTGGGAAGTTTTTGCAGCACAGCTTTATTCTCTGCAAAGCACAGTTGAATCATACGTGCATTGAATCATGTTAAAAATACTTTCAAATTATTTTAGCTTACACTAAACACATACATACAGCTTTTAATGAATTTATTTAGACTACCACCACCCAATGTAATATATTTAGAAAACTATTACATGTCATTAAAATTATGAATGATCAGAAGTATTTTGTAGCTAATTGTACATTTTAACTTAGTTCCAGAGACTATAATATGTCAAAAATATGCTTAGATTTTTAGTGGGTGGTATTTATTTATTTATTTGTATTCAATGTAACTTTCTAAAGCTTGCACTATTTCAAGAAGACAAAGTGGTATCTAGATTATGTTCTTTAGCAAAACTCAATAAGGGTAAATTTAACATTTCTCATTATGATACAGTAATGTAGTAATAACATGCTCTACTAAAGAGCCATGAGAAAACATGGGAAAAGGGTTAAGGTGTTCTATCTGATCCTTTTCTTTAAGCTACTTTAGTTAACGTATACTACATGTAATTAATGTGTTTAGTAATTGCAGATGTTCTTTTTCAATGACAATTTTTATAAGAGTTCATTTAGATGAAATAAAGCACTTTCTTTGAAACTTGAGAAAACATTCTATCGTGTGGGTGTTCTTTGCGTTCATGTAGAGTCTGAAAGATAAACTTCAACTGCAGACAAGCTAATTAATGCTTGTTTATACCCCCCGTAGCCCAAAGTCACATCAGACATTATATCTGAGAATACACAGACAATTAGTGATCTTGAGGCATTTTCAAAAGATAAGGGTTGGTTAAGGTAAGGGTGAAAATCTTCTAGTCTTTAGTATTCAAGGTCTACCGGTGTGCGAATAAAAAATAACCGCTATTATGAACAAAAACCTGCTGATGACTGACTGAAGATTTTCATGCCTGAATGTCGTATGTGCTAAATGTACTTGCTGAAGGGGCACAGGTAAATATGAACATATATAATCACTTTATGTGAAGGATTTGTTTAAAGTTTCACTTTAGAAAAATATGGGCATTTTAGGTCCTGTAGGTGTACACTATAACTGGTTCTAATCTAAACGTTGGAACAAAAATTTTGTTCTTAATGCACTTTGAAAGTCCTACTAAAGATCACAGTATAACTTGAAATATATTTGTTCGTGCTAAAGTTTAACTATTTCAAGTATACTTCAGGCTACAACTTTAAATATCTTGTTGCATTTTAAGGACCTTTATTATTTTCAAAGATCCATACAACCCCTCATCAATATTGACATTTTCATTAAACATCATAAACACGCATTTTTGGCTTAATATTAAGAAATGTGCATTGTGCACTAGTACTTACTCCAAATAATAGTTTAATTCAAAATTTTTATATGCATTAAGTCAGTAACCATAAATTGCTAGATTCCGAAACCTATACTTAGTTTAAAATACATTTCAAAATATGAACTTGTTGTGTACTGTTGGGTTACATTGTGCGATCATATTGCCATTTGTCATGCCATAGGGCATCATTAACACTAACATGTATAACAATGGGACAAAAGTGTGTTGTGTCCTCACTTCTTTTCTCCAATAAGGCTTTGACATGGTAAACCCAGAACTAGATTTTTATAGCTGAACCCCAAAAAAACGAATTGTAGAGTGCTAACGTGTCCATATTACTCTGAGAACTATGCCCACTGGAGGGAAACGTAATAGGCAACAGGAAACATTCATTATTTTTATTTTCACCCCCTATGGTATAAACATGAGAGGAGGACTGGAAAACTAAATTTTATTTGGTCTAGGTCAGTGACCCTTTTCCTTACCTTCCTATTGTTGGAGACCCGATACTTGATCCAGCTGAATGGCTCCAACGTAAAATACCCAAAGACATCTGCAACTATTTGATCAAATCACCAGGTAACAGCATAATTTAATCTACCAACAAAGGATAGCTTAGATAGATATGCATCAAACCTATAATTTATTTGTAATAAGAGATAATCACAGCACATAGCCTCACTTTATGAAAGTTAGAAACGAAGAAGGGGTGGGCAATATGTATTATTGAAATCAATGGGGGACAAGTCATATTAAGCTATGCTTGTTAGCAAGCTGTAGATTTGGGCCAATTGGTATTCATCCATGCTGATATGTACGAACACTATATATATTAAATATTTGATACAAATTTTGATAGCATTACAAGTATTTGTTTCTAATCCCATGGCAGGATCATTCATCATTACCCCAACAAAGATCAAACACCAGGCCTTGCCATAGGTTAGTTAGTCTTAGCTTTATTATACTTATGCAAGAGCATAGAAGGTTTGCGCGCTCTGCAATATTCGTGAACGACGCATTGTGGTTGCCACATCAAAAAAGAATGTTCAAAAATCACTCTCACTGGACTTTTTCCTGGCTGCGCCCAGCTGGTTGGAATGCCCTCCCGAATCTCCAATTCGAACAGACTGAGTCGTTTACTCATTTTTCAGAAAACATTAAAGGAATCATCTTTTCGTTCAGCACTGCACTTAACCCAACTATATATATTACTTACCTTTTTTATTTTCTTTGTTCTTTGTCGTTTCGGTCTAGCTATATGTCAAAAAAAAAAACTCAAAACGACCCTGGCTACGGGTTCTGGACGAGATAAACGGATGACTTGTCAGGGCACCTTGTATTACCCGTTGTGTGTGTCTCTCGTTGATTTCGGATGTGATCTGAGGGCGTGGCGTGCTACGGGTCTAATGCGCTAAGTCGCTTTGGAAACAGCGTACTGCTAAATGTTAAGAGGTATAAGGTAATACTTGTGTTCAAAAACGGGGACTGCAGTGCGTGGACTCGAAAAAAAAAGAAGTGCGCATTTGAAGTGCGATTGTCATCACAGCGTACACAACGTTTACGCTGCAACTCAATTCAGGATGCACCTTCCGAAGACGAACATTTGAAGGCCGATTGCATCACCAAGCTGCGACAAAGGCTGACGTATATTTGGTGGACGACAGCAAATGAAAGAACTATACGCTGGGTGAGAGTTCTGTTGGCGAATTCACATTGAAATTTAAGTATTTGTGTTTTCATTTACTCAAATACCTAGCGAAACAAGTGTTTTTTTTTGTTGTTTTTTTAAAACAAAGCCCACAAACAATTAAGAACAACCCTATATAAGGCAATAGTCCTTTCCCTTAGTTGTGCTTTTTTGTGGTCATTCAAGATATCTACAAAATGTTTTTTAGCAAGACTTTAGCAAGTTACAGTATTTTGAATTATGCCATGTCCTGCAGTGGCCGTATTGTCTACTGTTAAGATTGCAAAACCTGTCTTTTATGATTTTTTCGTATAAATGTTTCCTTTTCTTTTGTTTAGGTATATTCTGGCGAAACCATGAGCCTGCTGGGGAAAGCACTTAAAAAAATATAAAGTAAGCAAGTTAATTCGACAGCTTTTTGCTGAAATTCATTGTGCCTGTTGTTGTTAACAAGGCATGGTTTATCTGCTCTGCTTTAGGATTGTCAGTGTACTGGGACAGGTGAAGGGAGTGATTGGGAAGCTGGTGGAGCTGCCTCAGAGAGGACATCAAAAACTCCAGAGAGCAAGCAACAGAGAGAATGGAGCAGACTGTTTATTCTCTTCTTGAGAGAATGATTAACAAATACAAGTTATTTATTAACCAGAGAAACCGTTGGAAACAAATTGGGGGAACAGTTACAATTAACAAAAAAATTTTTTCTTGTACACATTGTCAGTGAAAACACAACCACCAGGGGTCTGGATTATGGCACACCCCATCCACGTTGCCCCATCACTTCTCCAGAAGAATCCAGCAGCACTGTGAGGGCCTCCTCCTCTGCTCAGCACAACAACCATTAAAACCTGTCCAGCCGCTTTGCCACAAATTCAGTTGGGGGGTTTGAGTCCTGCAGTTACAGTACGAGTACTTACATCTAAGCAGTTTTTTCAGTAAATGGAAAAGTGCTCCTCTTATTGATATTCATCGATTCAACTTTAAGGAGCACTCTGCAAGCTGGTTTGTGAGAAACCAAGAATATTTATTTTAATGAACATCCTACGATGATATGTTACTTGCGTTATAATTTGGAACACGGGTGGATTAATATCGGTGTATCCAAATTGGATGCGACCCTACCAGCTACTGTGGCCATTGAACAAATAAAGTGATGACCTACAGTCAGAAAAACATTATTATTCAAAAAGTAAACACTGCACCACTCCTGAAGGCTTGTCCCCGCACTTGCCCCAACAGCTTTGCTTCATAGATCCCACACCAGGACTACTGTAGTAGCCCCTCTGTTGCCCCTGTCACCTCCACCTAGTGCCTATGCCTCCTGCAAGTTGGGTACCACCTCACTAGTGCCCATCACCAGTGCTTCATGCCTGCACGGACACAAGGAATCCTGCCCAGTCACAAGTCCAGCTTTCTAGCTTTCTTAGCATTCCACCTGAACAGCTATATTGCGGGTATTCAGAACTAGTGGCAATAATATCTTCACATAACTGGGACGTCGTACAGAAACAATGTAATCATTGGTCACAAGTAGTTATATCCTTCTGTATGGTTCTTTACTATTTTTGTATAGTGGGGGGCCAATATAAGAATGTTTTTCTTTCCCACGTTTTTCATTCACCATTTTAGGCCATGTCTCCAACAGAAAAAAAATCGGTTGGTAGTTGCTGGGATTAATGGTTGGTAGTTTGAGTATGAACCTTTATCTTCTTACGCAATGAAAATGTACAAAGCTTTTCATCATGTTTCAACGTGTCTACTTTTTGTAGAGATAGCCTTTTTTGCCTATTCAAATTGTTGCACCGTACTAATTAAAACACATTCTCTCACATTATACATTGTAGTATAATATACGGACACATGTAAAGAAGGATTCCTGTGACAACAGTTGTGGTGGTATCAGTATGTAGAGACATGTGCCAAACCTTATAATACATTTGCAAAGTTAGTGTGTGGTTCAAGAGATATTAAGCTTATGTGCCTGTAACAATGTATTTTGGCCCCTTGAGAGCAGTGTTTTCTCAACCGGGGTAGGCGGACCCCTAGTGGTCAGTGCGCAGAATTGCATGGGTGTTCTGTAGAATCAATCGATAAAAATAATTAATTAAATCCTCAGAATATATAACAAATTTGTATTAACTGCCACTTTATTTGATATATATATTTGCACAATAATATGCTTTACAATAAACATTCAAAAAATCAGTTTCAAGTTACTCTTTGTGTGCATTTTCGTATTTTGCCTCCATTTGTTGATCAGTTCACAATGGGGACCAGCCTTTGTCGATTTTAACAGCGTGCCAGTACGGTGGCCTTAAAAAAATCGATGGACAATCCCAAACCAGAGGACCCTGACACAAAAAAACAAGGGGTCCAAGAACGTTCTGTAACCACCAGGAAAAGATAATTAATAACAGATACAATAACAGGCAAATATCAAGACAATTACAAAAATGTTTTGGGTTCACGGCAACACCGACTGAGCCCGCACAGCCACTATGCCTTTCGTGTGGTGATGTTCCTGTCCGACCACGCAAATTGAAACATCCCCTTTTGACTGCGACATCTGAGAAACTAAAATTCTTTCACTGGGTTGGTAGGTCGGCCCCGACTTCTTCCACAAAAATATGTTCTTGAATTGTCAAAAGAGGTCAAGGCAAATGAAAACGCTTCTACACAGATATCCACCTCTTCCCTCCTCCTTGCATCATATGAGGTTCTCACTGTTGGTGGCTAAAATCTAAAAATACCACTATTCAATTGCTGAGGAATTAATGTTCCAGCATTGCACGCTATTCTCACTGAAACAATGCTCTACAAGCAAAGGCATGTCAATTAAGGGCACTTAAAACTGTAACCTTTATCCAATGACACTGTATGCCGTCGAATTGATGAGGGTGGGCTGGATCAAAGATAATCGTTTGCACACGGTGGTGGGTAACTTAACAACGGACTCACAAGCGGGTTTTTTTGCTTGACAATTTTAGAACGAGTTCCACACTACTGCATTAGTGGCGACTCACAATTGGTTGCCTTTGTTCGTCAAGGACACGGGCGATAATCAGGGGTTGGGGGGGGGGGTAACATATACTATTCTGTAAGCCAATGCTGGGCAAAACCACCGTGTGAGGAACATTTTTAATGTTGTGTGGAAACACTTTTTTCCCCTTTTTCACGCAACATCTCGTGGGACGGGCCGATGTGCCTCACATCATCGCTCTACGGACGCGCAGCACATCATGTCGGGCGCGATCCATGGATCGTCTCTACAGTCCCGTGCATCAAAATACAATGCACTGCATAATTCACCGGGAGGCACTAGCTTACAAAATGATTGTGTAGCCCAAAATTAACAATTTTGTCCTTAATGGGACACTGTTAAAATTCATTAACTTCAACAAATTCCGACTAACGTAATGCGCAGGTGTTTAAAAAACATGTATGATCAGACATAGTCTGGGCACTGAGCACCATCAATTTACTGCTGCCCTGACTGATGTACGTTGGCGCGTACTCAATAGGAAAAAAATAAACCCCAACTTTTCAAGACTGTTTGAATTACGGGAGCAAGTTTGGCAGAATTTTCTCTCAGAGCATATTGCATCCATTTTCAGCACTGCTTAAAGATTACAAACTGGTCTGGCCCACTTAGCTTACCTATAGCGATATATTTCAGCAGGCAGACGAATGAACGTGAACTTGGGAACTGCAAGGTACAGATACACTCTGTCCTACCACATCTTTTTGGCGATTCTTAACACACACCATTTGTACCAGCTCGACTCGACTCGACTAACCTTTATTGGTTTTCCACTGTGTAAAAGTGTCCTGTACCGGCTTCCGTACTTTATTCTCGTATCACTCCCGCGCGAGGTTCTGAGCGAGCGAGGCAATAATATAAACGTGACGTGAAAACACGGCAGACTTTCTGATTGGTCAAAAAGATATATCCTATTAACGCTGTAATCATTGCACACGCGCCAGAAGGAGTAGTCCAGAATAAACCGCCCTGCCCGCAGTTTTTCGGGTGCTGCACTCAAGCTGTTTATCTCCTGAAACAACGTTGGTCTTCTTGCTGCTTGAGAAAGCCACATCTGAAGGTTCAAAAACAGCATACAATCGATTTCTCCTCATAGTCCTGTGTGTGTGGGTAGCGGCATGTGTGTCGGCGTAGAAAGATTAGTCCGCGGCAGTTTCCAGCGGCGGTCGCTATGACGACCATGTACTAGTGTGGAGGTTACTATCTGCAATGGAAGCGGGTAGAAGCGTCGTATGACAGACAATCTTTTATCATGAATAAAACAAAAGCATCGTAAGATCCAGTTTCTTCATTCAAGAAAACTGACCCCTGGAGAAGGAAATGTCAGGATGGGGATCTCAGCAGTTTCCCTCAGCTTAACAGGTGAAATGGTGTAAAATGAGTTTAAATGGTGGAGCTGATACAGTCAGCACTCTACAGAGAGTACAGACACACATGAGCAAACTTTCCTCTGAGTTCAAGTCATATTTTCCAAACATTGAGGTCCAGAATTCAGAACTTCACTGGATAAGGAAACCTTTTGTGACGACCAGCATCGAGACAGCTCCTGTTAGTCTTCAAGAACGACTTATAGATTTGTCCTCAGACACTGGTTTGAAGATAATGTTTTCAGAAACACCACTGACAAAGTTTTGGTGCAGCGTTGAGAAAGAATACCCTGATGTAGGGAAATGTGCTCTGTATGAACTGCTGCCTTTTGGATCAACCTATTTGTCTGAGGTTACATTTTCAGCCATGGCAAACATAAAGACAAAACAGAGAAACAGACTCAACCTGGAGAGAAGTCTCACCCTAGAATGCAAAATCTTATTCGTGATAAACAAGTGCAAATTTCACATTTAAAATGTAATGAATAAATTTACATTCAGATGGACCTTTATTAATGTAAATAAATTAATATACAATTGAAGGTCAAAGCAATTAACCATTACTGTTACTTTTTTTTCATGTTTTTAAAATACTGACCAGTAACAAAAGCAACACAAAGGTATTTTTATGTAAATCCTTGTTGACCAGTTAAATCCAGCTACAACAAATGGGAGTAAAATGTGTAAATATTGTTTTATATAATGAAATATGTTTCACAAGTCAATGTTAGTGTTTGATGATTGTGTAATTTTAATGCAAATGAAAAAAAAATCTGTTATTTTAGTTGCCAGTTATTATTAATAAAGTATAAAATTATTTGGACTCAATTAAATACTAATTTTAAAAATGTGACGGGAATGGAAAATAGGGGATGGATAATGGGAGTGGTAGTGCACTGTCAGAAATAGGGGTACAGTAGGGAGTCCATTTCTGTCCCCCAAGGTACAATCTACACTAACGTACCCCATAGGACTTTTTATTAAACCTCAAGGTACATGTATGTACCTTTTTGAGGGTCAAAAATGTACATATATGTTCCCAAGCATTAAAAGCTAGATATATGTACTGTTTCTTTTAAAGGTTAAGGTACAATATCAAGAGACAGCCTCTGCTAAGGCATTTTTATTTATTTTTTTGTAAAAGTTGTTGTTTAAAGATTTTAATGATACCTTCATTATTTATGGTAGATAAATAACTTACCACTATATTTAAGTACCCTTGAAATAAAGGAAATAAAAGTTTTGTAAGTCAATTTGCTGATATTAAATCATTATAATAAAATTATCCAGCTGATGAAATTATGATATTATATTGATTATGTAAATGAAAAACAACACACATAAACACACAAATGTCTGATTCTCACTGTTATAGTGTATTTCATCAGAAATATTTTTGCATTGCTTAGCCTGAGTACATTATCCCTAATTTACTTGAGAGCGGGAATGGAGACTGCCTGCTCACTAGTTTTGATTGGTGAAAAGATGTGTCAAATATGTAGAGCCAGCCCTGATTGGCTGCTTGAATCTCAATTTAAAAGAACGCCCAGTTCGCTGTCTTTCTTTTGGCGAGAGAAGTTCATTAATCCAGCACACCTGTTCCTACATGGCTCGTACAGGGGCTTTCAAACCGAGGGGTCCTTCAAAAAATAATCAGAAGCAGGCATATAAAGTACCGGCACGTTGAAGGCCCAGAATTCAGAGGTAAGTCTTTTTAATCAAATGCCATTTTATTTGAACAAATTTTGTGGTAGCTGATGCTAACCGGGATAACATGTTTACCCCCGCCAAAATTTTTCATTCATGTCCTTCTCGCTAGTGGAAGTATAACGTGGATGAAACGTGGAATGTTAAACTGAATTTTTCCGGTTGGCTGGTAAGTGGGCCCCCCCATGTTTTGTACTATTACTATTATAAAAATATTAGTAATTGCAAGGCAGAGGCACTTGACAGGGGGGCTTGTGCATCAGCCTCGCCAGTTATTGGGCGCCATATTCCATCCCCCACGCTCAGGCAGCCATCTTTGGTAACGGTCAGCCTTTTTTCGGACTAACAACCATGCCCCTATCTAAATGAACGTGGAGAGAGCGCCCACTGAATTTTCCACTGGGGTCATCAGGCAAACACTGCGCTTGGGTTAAAAAATAAATCAGTATAAAAATATGAATAATGATTGGCAGCGCATAGCTCCTATCTGATAGCCACCCACCAGCGAGGCAGTTGTCGCTAACCATCGGGCGATTACATCTCAAACTTTGTGGTCAGTAAGTATACTGGTTAGAAAGTACACAGGTAGCTTAGCTTTGGGTCTCAAGTCATCTCGTTACGTCCTGACTTTAAACTATAGTCAACCCGCTAATTGTAATCTAGCACCCAGTCTCGGTCGCACACACTCACACATCCCACGGCTGTGTTCGCGGGGTCTTAACTTTAACTGCGCTAGCCTCTAACTAGCTCCTGTCGTCAATCTCTCCTCATCTCTCTGTGTTTCTCTCCACTGGTGTCTGCACCTATTTTTAAGCATGACTTTAAAATGACTTTTGGTAGGACACATTTTATTTTACAGGGAATTTAAGTTCTCCGATCGCGGGACCACAGATTTCCAATAATTGCAGAGAGGTCTATGACGATTTTCCATCAGTATCAGGGCTCCCCATGTCATGTATGTATTAAGTTCAATTTTAATAAATTAAAGGTTCCGAAAATATGCTTACATTCTCAAAAATCGTGATAATACATGTCGTTAATAGTTTAGTTTGAATGATGGTGTGTACTCGTTAAATTAAGTAAGTGATCTAAGTAGTATTCTCCCTGGTGAGGGGGATGCGAGATCAAGGCCTGGAATGGAGTGAACAGCGCGTTCCTCCTCTGCTGTGCCCTCCTACATATCTCTGTATATTAACAAAACAACACCCGCTCCTGATTCCAATCCGGGTTTTCTCATACCCGATAAACAGAAAAACTGGCTAGGATAAAGTGCAAAATTAAGGTTGTGGAAAATGATTGCCTAATGTACACTATACTTTGGTGCCCTGCAATTGGAATGCGTATTACCCCCGATAACCCGACCTCGCTGAGATGCTTTAGGGGGCCGCCTTCAAAAGTTGTGCGTCACATTTGTTTTTTTAAATGTATAGGCGCGAAAAGGTGCGCATTCAAATAGCGCAGCGCCGTGCCCAACCTATCGCTTGTTTCCCCAGGCAAGGTTGAAAAAAAACACATCAAAGTAAGTTATGTCGTATAGCGGCTATTTGTGTTCAACAGCTGAAGCTTTTGCATAGCTGCGAATTTGCCAGCGACGACGCGTCAACGCAAACAAGCTCCAGTTATAGCCGGTAAATAAAATACGAGTCCTGGCATGCGAGATGTATAGCTAAGCCAAACAACTGTTTACGATATAAAGAGAGTAACAGAAACAGAAATCAGTTTGCAACGACTGTATCAATCAACTCACAGCTTTGGGAAGGTTTTGCACTTGTATTACGTACAGCCCCTGATTTGTAGTTGCGACTATTTATGGTACTAGGGTAAACCAAAACGCCATTACGAAAGTATAGTTACCCTACAAAATGTGTAACAACTTAAAAACTGTTTTTTAATGGCTTAATTTCTTCAGAATGAGTTTTAGGAGAGAGTGATGCATGCTAGTGAAGCAGAGCAGGCAGTTTGGAAGCAGCCTGTAGTCCACCTGGAACCTGGTCATGGCTAAACTGGAATATAATGTTTAATATAAGATTGAGGTTTTAAAGGGTTAGTTCACCCAAAAATCAAAATGATGTCATTATTGACTCACACCTCATGTACGTTCCAAACCCGTAAGACACTCCGTCCACATCTTCGGAAACACAGTTTAAGATATTTGAGATTTAGTCCGAGAGCTTTCTGATCCTCCATTGAGAATGTATGTACGGTTATACTGTCCCAAGGTTCCAAAAGGGTAATACCAAAACATCATCAAAGTAGTCCATGTGACATCAGGAAGGTCAGTTAGAAATTGTTGAAGCATTGAAAATACATTTTGGTCCAAAAATAACAAAAAATTACAACTTTTATTCAGGCATTGTCTTTTCTTCCCTTCCGGGTCCTGTTGTGAATCCGCGTCCCACGGCAACTTGCAGGGTACGCTTCTGATGCGTTATCTGGTGCCGAGCAAGGCTTCGTTTGCAGTCTGAGGGAGACTGCATGCTGTTATTTCAAAGCTATCGCAACATTGTTTGTATTTTGGTATCGCTATATCTTTTTAACACTGGTTGCGTAAGTGTGCATGGCGCAGATGTCATAGACGCATACATCGAACCTCCTCTCCCCTAAATCGAACAATATCCTTAAACTGTGTTCGGCCGGAAGAACGGAGGTAGTCTTCCGGGGGTGGAACGACATGAGGGTGAGTCAGTAATGACATAATTTTGATTTTTTGGGTGAACTACACCCTTTAAAGGAGAAGAGCTTACAATACCTTTATCAGATGTTGTAAAGGAGCAAAATTAATCAGAAGGATCAATGTGAGAGTATATTCTCTGCCACAAAGAAATAAAACACATGTTTGTAAATGGGCTACATAATTAAAAATGTGACCCAGCGGAAAATAAATTAATGCAGAATGTTACTGGGTTTTATAGTATGAAAACTAAACATGTAGTCTACACACAAAGCCACATCATCTTCCCTATGCCATTAAAGAACCTGCTTCTTAGATTAGTATCAAGCTGAATGATGATTTCTGCTACGGAAATAAAGCTTAATGTTTTTTTCTGTAGTGTGTGATGAGTTGGAACGTATCCATCCAGGAACAAGGGAAACTGGTGGACAGTGATTCAATAAAGGCATTCAAACATGTATTGTACCGAAGGGTCTTCACCCTAGCTCAAAAGGAAGATGAGCCACCGTTCCAGGGTTTTTGATCCTGGAGACCAAGCAAGAATCTCTTACGTCGGATCTTCCAGGTACTGATTAAATGTTAATGCCGGTATACCACACAGTGTTTCCAAGTCGGTGGCCTTAAATATGTCTTTAATTCTATTTTAGTTATTTGTTATTATTATGTCATAAAACAGTGTAATTCAACATTGACAAAGTGTTAGTAACACAGGATCTGTTGGGAAAATAATCTTTGCATATTATAATGCGTAACTGAAATTGACATCTAGACATACGTGGACCAAAAGTGCATAGTGATGACCTTTTATAGGTACCCTGCACTGCTTCATGGATTAGAAAAATTACATTTTAAATATCAAAGTATTATCTTTAATGTACTGGCAGAGATTGCCTTTAGGGGCAGTCCCCCATTTTTCTGCATTACATCCCCAAGGAGAACTTTGATCGCTTTATCTACACTGGGGTAGAGGTATGTCTTGTTTTGCTCAAAATCTCTTATATGTTCCACACTCCATAACACCAGAATCACATCTTGAAAACACTCCCTGATAGAAAGAAAAATACATTTTTAACCACCACAATATGCGCATCTAATTTATCACACTTTGTCATATTCCATTACTTTAAAGTGGTTATGTCAAGTGGTAATTGAGGATGATCACTCATCATTGTTGCTATGCCTGAAGAACTCTGCTTGGATGGTCCTATTGACTTTTTGTCTTCCACCATTGTTAAATTACTTTAGAATTCATCCAATTCGTGCATTAAATCCAGTCAAACAAGTTTTAAGCAGCAATTCCTACTGTTCTTGTGTGAAAAGGAAAAAGGCAGCCAGGAAGATCAGAATTTTGCGTACCATAGCACAACTCTTTGTGCACAAATGACTAAAAAATAAAACTGGTACTCTAAGTGGTGTCGAATTGAACACCCAAAAAACAAAATTCTCAGTTTACTATAT
The DNA here is from genome assembly GCF_018340385.1 of Cyprinus carpio. Lineage (NCBI taxonomy): Eukaryota > Metazoa > Chordata > Actinopteri > Cypriniformes > Cyprinidae > Cyprinus > Cyprinus carpio. The sequence continues at coordinate 46,469,365 of NC_056599.1, forward strand.
TTTACCTAATTTATGCACACCAACATTAGAATATAGTCGCATCATTTAAGTACTAACACCAATATTTGAGCATATAATGGGTAAAGAAAATAGAATGTAGATGATGCATGTGCGTAGGTTATTCTAGTTTAGCTACCCCATAACCACAATGCTAATTATTGCTATTTTTAACAAACCCTATCAATGAACAATATCACAACCGCCTCAAATCCTCCTTAACGAGCACGTGCAATATGTCAGGAATGGATTAACGTTTTCGTTTCGTACCAAGAATTTGTGAGGTATTCATATTTTTCACCAATGGTAAGACTGCAGGTTAATTTGCTTTTACTTGTGGCTTTGGAATAGACCGATCTGACACAGACGTTACCCCCAATATTCAGTGGGGGACTGACGAGACTGGAAATAGCCTTTGCCAGGAGAGCTCAAACATCTGACCGGCGACCACTTAGGGATGTTTCGCAACTCAGGAATAGACGAAGAGGAATCCTCTCAGAGCCTTCTGCACATACTTTGTGTTCAATCTTGGCATATCCAAGACATTGAATCGCCTGAAGAACACGTCTGGGCCCTATCAAAACACCCGGCGCAATGCGCGCAAGGCGCATTGCACGTGTGTTTGCTAGTTTCAGGTCCGGCCTGTTCACATTTTCCCTCCCAGCGCCACTTGTCTAATTGCAAATGCATTTGCGCCCACGGGGTGCTGGTCTAAAAAAAGAGGTGTGTTCAGAGGCGCATTGCTATTTAAGGAGCGGAAAATAGACTGCCCATAGACCAACTCTCAAACCTGGTTCTAAGTCTGGCGCAATGTTTTTTCTTTGTTAATTTAAAGAGTTCATGTTAGTAATAGGCGTGTCCACAACGCGTACAAACTCGCTTATTAAACACAGGGACCCCACAGCATCACACAAACTGCCAAATAGTAAAAATTAAGGATTGCAATGCATAAGAATTTTTGTAGGCTAAGTAATATAAAAATGCCTACATGTCATAATGGATAGTTATCGCTGTATCAGAATCAGGCTAGCTATCTCTGTGTCATCTCGCGACGCGTTTCTGTCTTTGCGCTTGCCAAATTCCCCGTGTAAATGGCAATCCGTCATGGCAGGAGCGCAACTGGCTCTTAAAGGGAATGGAAGATGAGACTCTGATTGGTTTATTGCACGTTACTGCCAAAAACACCCATTACTTATTAAGAGAACAGGGACACCAACCTGCTTTAGACCATGCGCCCGGGCACGCCAACCGTTTTTCTGTCGTTAAAATAGCCGAAAGTGTGATTTTGACACGCCCTGAGTGCACATGCACCATACCTTTAACATTTTGCGTTTAGATCGTTAAAATAGGGCCCTCTGATGTTTCTCCAAAGGTACATTGCCACAATAGTTGTGGATGGTTACCAGCCTCTGCCAGTAACTGTCACCAGGCAAATAAATCTCCTCTACTGATCTCCACCATGCCTTGTCCATACCACAGTGCTCCAAATGCTCCAGGAGGACATTCACCTTGATGAAACTAATTTCAAAGCACATAGGACTCATTCATGCACATGAAGCCAATTTCACTATTACATGTGGACTTAATGACTGCCAGTCAACATTTACAAAAATATGAGTCTTTTAGAATCACATGTATATCGAAAACACACAGACCATGTTTAACGTCCCTGACAATGATTATGACGATGGAACTACTGAGGTAGTCAATGAAAATTTTGATCAAGTAGCCTAGGACACACACTGTCACTGAAAATGCTCCATGCATGGATGAGCTGTTAAAGAATTTCAAAGAAATTGAAAGTATGCTGGGTGAATTTTTAGAAAGTCCCCGTAAAAGTGTGACCATTCCATTTTTATCTTTACCTGTGGAGCTGCAGAGAGCCCTGATGGTCAATCACAACCTGCTGTGATGTAGATTTAACAGAGAAAGCTATCCAACGTGTGTCTGAAGTAAACAGTCAACAATGTGAAGTATGCTGTCAGAGATGTGTATTTGTCATAGATGTAAATGCCTGCATTCTGAGAATGTTCCAGTGTTATGGCAAATCAAGTACATCTTTAAGATAGACACCATGTGGATCCTTTGTGGAAAAATGTTGATTCCTTTGTCCTATGACCGTCACTTTCATGCATGCAGTTTCAAGGTTGATAAAGAATGGACTTTACTGAAACCAGAAGATGAAATTGAGTTTCAAGGCAAATGACACTTACTCAGTTGATGATTGTTTATATGCCACAGTTAGACATTGTGCTTTAAAATGAAAAACAGTTGTGTAAATGTGTAAATGAAAAGGATTTAATAAATTCAGCGTGTGTGCATGTAATATATATATATATATCTCATTATAGTCAATGATTGTACCCTGTAGTAACGGGGTTGGTTTGATAGATGATAGGGTTCCAGTGCTCAAAAAAGGTTGAGAACCACTGCCTTAGAGCACCGATGAGAGTGAAATTAGTCAATGTGTCACATTGGAAAAGTTAAAAACATTGTCTCATCATGGTCCTTTCCAGCCAGACTACTACATCCATGTGGTGCCTTTGCAATAAAAGTGTGATGTAGATGTAACTTATATCATGTTTTATGTTTTCAGTTTGGCCAAAGAGAAAAAAAATCTTGGGGGTGGGCGGGCGGCAATCCCTTGTTAGTTACCCCCAGCAATTCCCCCCCCCCCTCCCCCTGCGGCTATGACAACAGTGTTTGGAGCTCAACGATGGGGGAGACGGGCCACACCACAGCTTCTCAGAGAGTCTAAGTGTATTCTGTGATTCAAACTATTAACGATTGAAATTACCTATACAAAAATAAAAAAAAAAAATCACCATGTGTAAAATTCATAAAAATTAGTCATGTAGTACAGGTGCAACTACTCAATAAATTCAGAATGTCGTGTGGAAAGGTTTTCATTTATTTTTCAGTAATTCAAACCTCAATTGTGAACCTGATGTGTATTAAATAAATTCAATGCACACAGACTGAAGTAGGTTTAAGTCTACTTGGGTTCTTTACATTGTGATGTTTTGGGCTCACATTTCAACAAAAAACCCACCAAGTTCCATATCTCAACAAATTAATAATAATGGACTTTGACAATGACCAATCAACTAATCAACTAAAACAGCTCAAAGTTTTTCCTGACCTTCAAAATGGTCTCTAGTTTGGTTTACTAGGCTAGCGACAATCATGGTTAAGACTGCTGATCTGACAGTGGTCCATAAACAATCATTGACACGCCCTCATAAGGAGGGAAGCACAAACATCTTTACTAAAAGCTGGCTGGGGGGTTCACAGAGTCTGTATCCAAGCATGTTTAACAGAAGTTGAGTGGAAGGAAAAAAATGTTGAAGAAAAAGATGGCACACCCAACCGAGAAAACCTCAGCTATGAGGATTGTCAAGCAAAACGATTCTCAAGGAATTTGAGTGCACTTCACAAGCGGATGGACTGAGGCTTGGTTCAAGCACCGAGCCATCCCCACACAACCAGTCAGGATTGGCTACAGTTGTCCGGTTCCTCTTGGGGAAAAAAAAAAAAAAAAGGTGTTCTCAAGGTCCTAGAGTCCTGGAGAAAGGGCGGAGAAGCTCATAGCCCAAGTCGTTGAAGGCCCGTGTTAAGTCCTCCACAGTCCGGTGATGATTTGGGGGTGCATGTCATCCTGCTGGTGTTGTCACTTGTTTTTTGAAACCAAAGTCACTGCACCCGTTTACCAAGAAATTTTTGGAGCACTTCATGCTTCCTTCTGCTGACACCAGCTTTTTGAATATGCTGATTTCATTTTCCTCAGGATTTGCACCTGTCCACACTGCCAACGCACCAAAAGTTGGTTAAAATGCCAGTGGTGAGGTGTGCTTGACTGGCCATCAAACTCCCCAGCACTGACCCCAGGAGAAGCTATGGGGTATTGTTCCAAGGAAGAAAATGAGAAACAGAGAACCAACCCATGCCGATGAGCTGAAGCCCACTGTTCAAAGAACCTGGGCTTCCATTACCCACCTCAGCAGTGCCACAAAACTGCTCACCTCCATGCCACGCTGAATTGAGGCATAATAAAGCAAAAGGAGCCCCAAGTATTGATACATGTACAGTAAATAAACATACTTTCCAGAAGGCCAACAATCACCTAAAAAGGTTTATTTATTTTGTTTGTTTGGTTTTTTTTTTTTTTTTTTTTTTTATTGGCTTATAAAGTTATTCTAATTTGTTGAGATTGTTAATTTGACCAAAATCTCACAATTAAAAGAACCAAGACTTAAACTACTTCATTTCGGGTGTGCACTGAATTTATTTTAATACACAAGTTTCACAATTGATTGAATTACTGTAATAAAAGAACTTTCCCACGACATTCTAATTTATTGATATCCACCTGTATCGTGTATGCATAGGGGACAAACAAGAATGGAGAGGATCGAAGTGCAGGCAGTCCTTTACTAAAACAAACCGATCACAACGGAATAATCTAAAACAGATAAAATTAACAGCTTGCACGTCAATACCTCAGGGCACACTGTTTAGTCTAGGCAAGATGTGGAGCAGTGTAAAGTCTTCCTGTGTGGGCAATGCCAGTGTCGTTAGTAAATTCCTGTATTTGGGTTCCCCTCTCGTAGTCTATTTCCTAACAGAAACGTCCAGGTCGGTAAATGGATGTTCACGAGCCCAAAATTTTATTTACACTCACCCGCCACTTGGTTCCAAAGCTATAAAAGCTAAATATCTTTTGTTCACTTCCCTTGTGTTCAACAGA
>NC_056599.1:46474371-46479371 GCF_018340385.1 Cyprinus carpio
CGTTTGAGAGATAATGAGCAGAAGTAAAAAGCAAAAGGAGCCAAGTATTGAGTACATGTTACAGTAAATAAACAACTTTCCAGAAGGCCACACAATTCACCTAAAAAAGGTTATTTATTTTTTGGGTTTTTTTTTTTTTTTTTTTTATTGGTCCTTATAAAGTTATTCTAATTTGTTGAGATGGTTAAAATGTGACCAAAATAATCACAATTAAAAGAACCCAAAGACTTAAACTACTTCATTCTGTGTGCACTGAATTTATTTAATACACCAGTTTAACAAATTGAGTTGAATTACTGAAAATTAAATAAATGAACTTTCCCACGACCATTCAATTTAGTGAGATGACATGTATCAGTGTAGGCATAGGGGACCTAAACAAGAAGGGAAGAGGATTAAGTGCAGGCAGTCCTTTACTAAAACAAAGGATCCACAACGGAGAATATCTAAAACAGATAAAAATGTAACAGATGTGCACTAAGAACTCAGGGCACACTGGGATTAAATCTATGTCCAGAATTGTGGAGAGTTGAAAGTCCTTCCCTGTGTGTGTCAATGCCCAAGCTCGTTAGTAAAATCCTGTAATTTGGGTTCCCAACTCTCTCTAAATGAGTCTATTTCCCTAACGAGAACGCCAGTGTCTGTTTAAAGGGATAGTTCGCACCAAAAAATTTTAATTTACCGATCACCCTCCACCGTGTTTCCAAAGCTAATAAAAGGCAACAATCTTTGTTTCCCGTCCTTGTGTTCAACAGAAAGATAAAGAAGAAGATCTGCTGTAAATAGACAATTCATGGTAGCAACTGACTTGACAAAATTATTGATTTGGTCCAACAGATGACCTAGGACCCAACATCTGTCAAGTTGCGACCTTTGCGGGATGAAAAATATGGAGAGAAAGAAGGACTCCCATGAAGAACCCTGAACTGGGTATATACTGTTAAAAGTCCCTACACCTATTTTGTTATTTTGTTATTCCATGTAATTTCTTTAGTTGGTTAAAATTGAGACGACACTTTTACTTCACATTATTTTCATCGTGATGCCTGGCCAAAGGGCGGGTTCCAGGGAAAGGCCGAGAGAAAGCAGAAAACAATGTTCCTATCTTTTATTTTTATTTATTTGCTCATTTAAAATAGTATTTTTTTTTTTCTGTTTTCAAATTGTTTTTAATTTTGTTATTAATCTTCTTGTTATTTTTAAAATTTTGTCCATATTTTGTTTCTAATTTAATATGTTTATTTACCACTAGTGTAGCGACTGTTTTTTTGTTAACACAGAACACTGTTTATTTCCGGTCCTTTCTCACCTTGTTTTATTATTTTAATATTTTGTTTTGATTCGGTTTTCTTTTGATTAGTTTGTTATCTGGTAAGTTACAAGATCAAGTGGACAGTTCATGTGTCATGTTTACTTAAAAGAACACAACAAAAGAATAATAACAAACTAATCTGCTAAAAGAGAACAAATTAACATTTTATTATCATTTATGCGTAATTATGGTGTTTGTCTTTCAAAACACGAGAAAGTCGTTTCACAACCCCTCAATGCACGTTTGATCCCTCACAAAAATAGAAGGGAATTTTATTGAACACGAGGGGGACGATTTATGAGAAACGATTATTTTATTGAACATCGATATCGACTTCGCCATATGAGAGTCAATAAGGTCTGAAGAATCATTCCTCCAGGTTAACAGGTAACAGTGTACACAATTGCACCTTGATCGGAGGAGACATTGCAAATCCTTTCTTTCAATCAGTCACATGATCAACACATTTTAAATCAGGAGATTTAAACCCACACATAAAGAGAGTGACTTTTCGGGGAAAATAGGATTATATTACCTCCACAGAAAGAGAATGGATTTGCTGAACGAGATTTACAGAAACTGCAACTTAATGATTTTCCGCATAGTATGAAATAAAGGTCTGGAACTTGTTCTAATATGCAGAAAAAATCTAAATACTCTCCTGCTTCTCTCACCTTTCGGAATAATTATTGTAAGAAACATGGCTCAATTTATTCGACGTTGCGTGGTTACGCGCATTCCACTCCAGTAATATTGAAACACTATCAAGAACAATCAAACCGTTTCACTGTTGAAAACGTATTAATGGATTACTGAAAAGTTGTGATAACACCTTTTTGCCACCCCTCCACATGTCCCAAAAGAAATGCTGGTGGGCCAAAAAATGCAAAAATTGGCATACCCACAGACAACTGAGTGTTACACAGCAACACACTACAGCACACACACTTGTTGAGGGAACCATTTGATGAGAACACACAGAGAATTGACTGGTGTACACTGGCCTGGTGAGCATTGTGTCGATGGGCATGAGGATTTTTTGGTAAAAGGATCTCCCATGAGGGCAATTCAGCAGGTCCGCAACCTTATTCCTCAGTAGCCCAAACCCTCCAAACCCCTCGATGTGTCACCGAAGTCTTGTCTGACCTTGACTTTTCAGTATATTCAGTGACAGCTCTTGAACCATCGGTTTCCGCGGTTGAGACAGATATTTTCTTCTTCCATTTGTTTTGGTATAGTTTCACAAAAAACCAGAACAGAAAGCGAAAAGTTTGCAACTAAATGCAAGAAAAACCCAGTAAAACCGAATGCGTGATTAAATGCACAATGTCATGGAAAGACAGTGCTGGACCATGCAAATAACTGTACTGACAGTCAGAGTCAACTGGTGTTACAACCACACATAAGCCGTACAGACACCCTAGGAACTACAACAAAAAGAATTAAAATGAGTTGGTAATTAACCTGCTTTTGAGATTGCTGTCGGATGGGCAATGATGAATTTTTGGTAAACCGGATCTCCCAGAGGGGGCAATGCAGCAGGGGCCGAAAACTTAGTCCCTGAGGTAGCCCAAACCCTCCAAAATACCCCTCAGTGTCCACCGAATCTTTCTGACCTTGACTTTTCAGTATATTACAGTTGACAGCTCTTGAACCAGGGTCTCCTCCTGATTCTTGTAAGTTTTACCATTCTCTTTTCTAATTATCACACCCCTATTCGACACTCACCACTAACAGAAAAAAACAAAACAGAAACATAAAAGTGCAATAAAGCAGAAAAACCAGTAAAACAGAAGCTGAAACATGCTGATTTGTAAAGCCGGAAAGATCAGTAAAACAGACAAAATCACTGTAGGACAGTCAGAGTCAAAGGTCGCCACATAAGCCATACATGCACCTTAGAACTAACAAAAAGTTAAAAATAATTGAAAATATAGCACTCAAAGAAAAGCATGTGATCATCGGTGACTATAATTTGAGCAGAATTCCCACCTTTGACATCCCAGACTTGCAGATTGACAGCTTTCCAGGTGCTTTTCATTAAAAAAATTATTACTGGTGCATGTGATTAAAAAAGTTATTTTTTATAAATAAAGTTATATGGTCTTAGTTGGTGTCTTGTACAGGTGTAAATTCTAAAATAAATAGTTTATTTACTTATTAAGTTTATTTTTACTTATATAAAACATAAAAAAAAAAAAAAAAAAAAAAAAAAAAATAAAAAAAAAAAAAATACAAACTTAGGGATGCCACGATTTAATCGGCAAGTAATCGGAATCTGCCGATATTAGCATTTAAATTAATTATCGTCATCGGCCCAATGAGGAAAATTACGCCGCTATGCTTTGAAGATACAAGAGTGTTGATTATGCGCAGGCGTCAACTTGCATGTTTTTGTAAGTAGTGCTAAAAGCCATGATGGTCCGTTTGTGTGGACATACTTCACAGTAAGTCAGACTGACTGCATAGTTGCCATTTGCAACAATTGCAAGGCTTCAGTCTTGCAGTGAGGAGACAAGCCACATCCTTTCAACACAACAAATCCGAATATCTCATCTTAAAAAAATCGCCCATCATGATCTCTATGAGCTGTTTATTAAGGCAAAAAGAAAAAACGCGCAAACAAAAACTCGTCAGGAGCATATTCAATCATTTGGAAAAATAATCAAAATGATAGCTATTGATAATCAGCCTTTTAGCGTTGTGGAGAATGAAGGATTTCGCCTACAAATAAACCACCTAAAGATCAACTACAAGCAAAGCCAAGCCATTCCAACCCCACCCATTTCTACTTCTGAGCCCCAGGTATTGCTTCCTGAACTGTATAGTGTTGTCTATTTCTGATGTGGCCTTACCTGAACTGTATAGTGTTGTCTATTGTCCACATAATAATAATAATAAATAATAATAATTCTTTACATTTATATAGCGCTTTTCTTGGCACTCAAAGCGCTTTCCATAGAAGGGGGTAATCTCCTCAACCACCACCGGTGTGCAGCATCCACCTGGATGATGCGACGGCAGCCATATTGCACCAATAACGCCCACCGCACACCAGCTTTTTAGGTGGAGAGGAGACAGAGTGATGAAAAAAATAACCATATATTAACACAGACTCCAATCCCTGTCAGTATGTTAAGCCTGACTGCCCACTGGTTTGACCAGGATTTCGTCCTTAAAATGTGATTCTACACTCAAAAGAGTGTCCCGGTTCTCACACAGCTGCAGCAATTTGTGACTGAATTTGAAGGGATGACTGAAAAGTGGAAAAATCCGTGCAAGCCGCCTACAAAGTATACAGAAGGAGCTTGGATGCCAATAAAATGTCTGTCCCAAGATGTCGCAACCTAGGTGCAATTCGATGTTTTATATGATGGAAAGTTTGGTCGAGCAGAAGAGGGCACTAGCCGCATATGCGATGTCAGCAAAGAGGGTCCGCCAGAGAATAAGATGTGAACAGGATTGCTGCTGGACTTGCATTAAGAAATTTTGGAGGAAAATGTCTTGTCCAATGTAATCGACAAAAAAAGAAATTGCATTGATGGTGAAAAGCAGAATAAGAATAGTAGTGGTTTTGTAACATTTTTCATTGGTTTCGGTTTTAACAGCTGAAATAGCCACAGTATGCTTCTATATTTTTATATTAATTTAATGTTCTTAGAGTAATTTTTTACAATGTAAATTTAAA
>NC_056599.1:46481871-46519783 GCF_018340385.1 Cyprinus carpio
ATATCTTACTAAGGTGCGCTTTTAAAATAGTTTATTGTCTTGACCATGGTTTGCAATCCTGATTTTAGGCAGTTAAGCAACCATAAAAAACTGAGTAAATAAAAACAAATGGAGCACTTTTGTTCAGCTCAGTGTTCAGTGGCAGCTGTGACCGCTGAACAGTGCTCTGTATGGCCGGTCTGAGTCCTTCAGATGTAGCCTTTGATATGGGTTGCAGCTGTAGTTAACAATTTGTTAATATTCTGACAATAAATGTTAGTTTCATTTTCAAAATGACCAGTGGATGACTGTAACAAAGCACAGAACAATACATACCTTTACTTTTACTCTCCACACCTTAAGTATATTACAGTATGCAAGATAATTCTTTTACTTAAAGGGACTGTTCATCCAGAAATGAATATTCAATAATTTACTCATTCTCAAGTTCTTCCAAACCTGTATACATTTCTTTGATCTGCTGTGCACAAAGGAAGATATTTGGAACGGTGTTTGTAAACAAGCAGATCTTGCCCCCATTGACTACCACAGGAAAAAAATACTATGGTTGTCAGTGGGGGTTAAAATGATGACTGAATTTTAATTTTTGGGTGAACTAAGGTTTTAAATATGACTAGTGCATTTCCTCAATGTGTTATTAGTAGTTACTAAAAGTAGTATCCTAAAGTATCCCAATATTTCTTCTACTAATTACTTTCTCACAGCTCTAAATAATTATTTTTTTCCTTCTGTCCCTAAATCAGACCAGAACCCTGTAGTGCAGGATAAACCTCAATGTCCCAGTGCTGGAAAGGTTTTTCAGTGATGGTGACACACGGCCTGATTTTTGGCTGAGCTGGGAGGCCCTGACAGTGCTGCCTGATCTTCTGAGAAGTGAACAGCAACATGGATGGGGTGCTACAATTGAGACCCTGGTGTTTCTATTCTGACTGGCAAGTGGTACATCATACAGAGTGGTCTCCAGAGTGTTTGACATGTCCCTCGTTCCACTTTCCACCGCATTGTCCACCGAGCTGCTGAGGAGGTGCTGGCCATTCACCACCAAGTAATACACCTCCCGAAGACCCCAGAAGACCTGGAGGCAGTTGGTCGTGGGTTTGCAGGGCTGGCAAGACACAGAGCTTTCTTGAAAGCTGCAGGAGCAATCGACGGCTGTCATGTCCCCATCAAGCCACCGAGCGGCCCTGATGGTCAGTGCTACAGGAATAGGAAGCTGTTCCCATCTATTATCCTGCAGGCTGTATGTGAACATCAGGGCCGCTTCACTGACACCTACGTGGGCTGGCCCGGGTCAGTGCATGACGCATGAGTGCTCCGCCACAGCCCACTGTACAGGAAGTCAGTGTATCCTCCTCCAGGGCACTTTATCCTGGCAGACGGAGGTTACCCATGCCTCCGATACCCATTTCCCCTCTTCACTCCCTACAAGAGGCCAGTACTAGGTGTGGGAGCCCAGCGCTTTAACGTCTATCATTCCAGGGCACGCTCCATTATAGAGCGTGCTTTAGGGATGATGAAGACCAGATTCAGGGCCATCTTCCTGCAAGTGCTGGAGGTGCACCACACCTTTGTACCTCACGTAAGTGAATTGCAAAGACATTTCAAAAATCCTGTAAAAGAATAAACAGATTTATTTTTCTGAAGATGTACTTTTGCTCCCATAACAGTCTGTGCCATCCTCCATAACATCTGCCTTGGGGTTGGTGACATCATGGCCCCGGAGGATGAGCACGAGGAGGAGATGGCTGAGGAGGAGGATGAGGGGGAGAGCATGCTTTGGAGAACAGTCAGTGGTGCTCCATGGCGTGACCAGCTGTCTGCAGAGGTGTCTGCCCTGGAGGAGGTACCCGCCTGACCACGACTATTTGTAACAGGCAAGACAATTGTAAAGCTATGATGCCAGAGACATAAATTGATTGGACCATAAAACTGTTTTGCACATAGAAATATTTCATGGTTTATTTTGAGTATGCAAGTTAATTTATTCTTCCCTTTCTGAAAACATCTTAGTGACATGACAGCTATCGATTGTGTCAGCCCTGCAAACCTGTTGGCAGACAACGCAATGGACAGTGGAAACACTCAGAAGACCATCCCAGATGATGTCCCAGGAGCAGAGATGTCACCAGGGCCTCCCTGCTCAGCTGAATGACAGTGTACACAATGTTTTGTTCTGTTTTATATACTCTACTTGTATGTTGTTTTTCTGAAGATAAACCCAATTTATGTTAAGTTGTTTCAGTAATGTTTTGAATTTATTTGTTTTAACGTCAAAAATACATGTATTTGAATACTTTATTAAAATAAGAATGCTTCTATTAAAATAAAAATGCTGTGTAAGAATTATAAGTTGCAACAGTGTACAGGAGAATCCTTTTATTTCCACACAAAAAAAAGTAAAGAAAAATGCTCAGCCTCATTTCAAATAAACTACATTACAAAAATAAATGCATAAAACTCTTCATTTTTAACTTACAAAAATAAACTGAACAGAAATTAGGCTATTTCATTGGCAAACTGACTTAAAATAAGTTTTCTCTTCTTGAAAAAATGATTAATAGTATATTTGTTAACCATTCTCTCAAGAAGACCAAACAGTCGGTCCATTCTCTCTCTGCTCTCTTGGGATCTTCTCTCCTCCGTCTCCCTCTGGAACTTGTCTTCTCAGAGTAGCTCCACCAGCTCATCCTCACGGCCCCGTTTTTCTTGTCTGGTGTTGGTGCTGGCTCCTCCTCATCTTCGTCATGATCACCCACCGCTGAACTTAGCCCTGCCGTCTCCTCAGGGATGGAGGCAATTAGGACAGGGGGTTTGTTTGAGGGCCTCTGTCCTAACACCTCATCCATGAGGACAAATAAGGTCCAAGTTTCAGCAGTGGGTTTCCCGCTCACTTTATTTTAAGTTCACATTTTTTAGGAAAGACCTCTACCTTTTAACACTTGTTTTGCTGGATATTTTAGACATATACCTTTTAACCATTGTTCTCACACATAAATTTTGTTAAACGTAATGCTTACATTTAAATGTGAATTCCTCTGTCAACGCCACTGATGTCTCACCCACCATGTTGTTTGAATATTAATTCCGTCATCACCTGTGCGCAATTTATTCTGGGATAGGGTAGGGTGCGAAATGTCCATCAGATGTACACGTCCTCTGCGTCCCAAAGTTAAGGCCACGCCTCCGAAGTGCACGAATGCTATTGTAATTAAACTTTCATCTGTGGACAGTTTAATTACAATATGTTTGATATAAAGGTCGCTGTCCCATTTTATACAGAAATTGTTAATTTTAAAGGGTTACTCCACATCAAAATTAAAATTTTGTCATTAATGTGTAGGCAAATTTTGCCGCCTGCATACTGCTCAGATTTGCTAAAATGGCGCTACGCTGATTCTTCCTTCAGGTAGACTGAATGTTTTCTTGCCTTGCTCAATTTTGGGCTCATGATCAATAAGTTGCATTCACCCAAACTGATTTTGGAAAAAATCAAAACGCTGGTGCACCTGGGTGCAGTTAGTGTGAGTTGCACTCCCTGTGAAGCGGGAGCAGCTGGCAGAGGATTCCACTTGGTCTTAAAGCCTTCCTCAAACGCCTATTTTCACAAATAACAAAGATTTTCACAAAAAGAATGATTAATTATCAATTGAGAATTTGTTATTATAATGGTCTGGTGAAAATAATAATATGGGCGGCTAGAAAAATAATAAATAAAGAGAGTAGGGCTGCTGTGAGTGCAGGCAGCATATTTCAACGTAGCATGACAACACACCGGCCCTCTTGGCCAAGAATCCTCCCGGTGCTCCCAATTTATTTATTTATATATATATATATATACACACACACACACACACACACACATACAAGATCCGCATTTAAACACTATAATGAACACAAGAATTATCTGCTTGATGACACGGTTATTTTTATAATTGCAAAGTAAGATGAATGAAGAGCATGTCTGAAAAAGGGAAGTCCTCTATAAAAATATACACAGATATTATAAAAAAAAAAAAATAAAAAAAAATAATATATAAAATGATTAATACAAATGTGTGTATTCTGCAGTTCGCTGGTTTGTTCTCTTTTTAGCATGTCCATTTTACACTAAACAAACAGTAGCGACTGAATTCAGTTCAGCTGGAGGGGTTGGGGGTAGTTCTGTATAGCTTGTGGGGGTTGAAAAATAAAGGTGTGCATCTCTTGCTCTTTCATATGGACAGTGTCTTATGAGGGTTTTAAACTTGCAGAGCAGGTTTAGGCAAAGTGTCTGTTTTAGGTCAAATACCTTGTTTGGTTTGGCTTTTGCAATTTTTGCAACAGCATAGGCCTACAGAGTATTACATACAATATTATATGGTTTTGTTTTTCTCAGGAGAGATGTGGCGCTTCTGAGAGAGAGACAAAGAAACTGGCGAAAGAAACATTATTTCATTATTGGGCAATTCCAGCGTTACTGATGTGATATTCACAGTCAAAACTTGAAATATAAAGTATCCGTCTATGAACATGTTTTATAGGCTATTTTAGATTTGGAAAATACACATGCATTACGGATGTGACAAAAAAAGAGTTTTTGGGAGACAACATTTTGAAGACTTTCTGTGATTTACAATGCACAAACCAGAAGCAACAATATCTGCAGAAAAGGGTTGGCCATTCTCAAAAAATAAAATATCAATTTTATTTAAATTTTCATTTTTGTTTCAGAGGCAAAATCAATGTTAAGGCATCTCTCCATTACGGACCGTTCTGAAATCAGAATTTATGCAAACGTGTATAAAATGCTTTAAAAACTTTAACAGAGATGTCTAGAGGCTATTTAATAGGTCTGCCCCCCCCCCCCCCCTGAGATTTTTCCTAGTTACTAGTAGTCATTCATTTGAGTCATTATTCAACTAATCGCATGTTTATATTAAATGAACACAGTCTAATCCATAATGAGCCTTAATATATTCCACGCTGGCGCGCTCAAGCAAATGCATTAAGTTTGCCACAGAGCACAGGCAGAAGCAGCCTAATATTTGTGAAAATGGAGACATTTTAATTATTTATTAAAAAACTAATGTTTTCTTTTTCGGCTGCAAGATGAAATTCATGGTGCTGACTCTCATCTCCACAGGATGCGCATAATCAGGGAGTATTTGTTTTCGTTTTGAATTGGTTTGTTTAATAGTAGACATTTCAAGCTTTCTGTAAATATATTTTCTTATGTATGTAAGGCACCCCAGTTTTAAGTTATTTCATTATCAGGAAAAAAAAAAAAAATTATTGCGAGGGCACCTCCCTGTCATGCATGCACATTAATAATTTTCCGCACAAACACTTAATTAAATTTCTTTTAGGTTACATTATGGGATCCGCATTAAAAATAAATCTTCACAAGTCTTCAACTGAGACAGATGAAGTTATAACCTGTAAATTAAAGGCTATTTGACATTTTAAAATGATCTAACGGCTGATGCCGCTCCAATTTGTTGATTTTGATTGTTTTAATAAATCACTTTTACATTAAATAATAAAGATACAAAGCAGGTTAAGTAAGATATTATTGTACAAAAAATTTATTAATTGCTATAGACTGCGAATTGAGATTGTAACACACCGTCAAATGTAACACATCAGCGAGGCAAAGCTGACGGTGCTTTGCATTTGTTTGATAACTTGTGGTTAAAGTCCCACTCAGTGGTCAAAAGCAGCAAATGCACTTTGCAGGCGAGGCGGCGGCGCTCGCAGCGGTAGAAAGCACACTCTGGTTGGCCACCTACTGTATGTGTGAACGATGGTTATCATATTACAGCAACAGGATGTGGGTTTTTCTGCACCTTAGGTACAGTGCTATCTTTTCTCGGACTTCACTTTCCATTTTCTGTTGAGCATTTGTCTATGGTGAAGTAGAAAAACACAGTCAACACACCCTAAAAGACGAGACAAGTTGAAACAAGGGTAAGCCTTTTAAAAAGATTAGTCACTGTTATTAAAACACAACTGTGTTAATAGAATATTACTATTATATAGTGTGTTCATATAGACCAATTTCTTTTTTCTCTTTAGCCCCTTTCACACTGCACGTCGGACCCGGCAAATTGCCGGAACATTGCCGGGTCGACTTCTGTGTGAAAGCAAACACGTCCCGGGATTGATTCCGGGATTGAACCTGTGTCGGGGACCTAGTAACATTGCCGGGTTCAGTCCCGGAACAAGCTCTGTGTGAACAAAAGCCAGATCTAATGCCGTGTCGTAGTGATGACGTGCGTTATCGCGTGACTCTTTTAGCGTGTTTTGAAGGCAGATCAACGTTCGCGACGAAACAAATATGTGCAAACTGTAATGAAGCAGAGATCAGTTCGTTCCTTACTTTCCGCACTGAAGCTGAGATTGTTCGCCAGCTTAAGTGAAAGTTAACGTGCCTAGCGTTTTCGACTCCTACATTACACGTCACACCCTGATATCACGTGTCTTTACGGGGCCTTTACGGGTTGTTTGTGAACGCACGCACATACTCCGGGTAATCACTGGCAGTGTGAAAAGTGCAAAAAATCTAGCGACCCGGGTACAAATGCCGGTACACATTACCCGTGTATTTGCCGGAATCGCAGTGTGAAAGGGGCTTTTCTTTCTTTCACTCTAACTTCCTGACAAGTAAACCGTTTTGTAACCTTTTTCAAAAATTTTACTCCAATTCGTTCTGACTTTAATTACATTTTGTAGCATAACAAGTGCAGTTAGAAATATTTATTTGATGTTTAGATAAAACAAATTATTTCAGGATATTTTTTAATAAATAAAGTTTTTATTTTAAACAGCATTTATTTTAAACAGATTGTTCTGTAGGATTTTCTAGAATTGTAGAACTTTGATTTTTGTTTCTTTAGACATGGAAATAAACTATACAATCAATCAATCAATCAATCAAACAAACATCAATCAGTCTAGTTTTATGTAGAAAATGACACTTTGGAAAAGTGTTAAGGCTATCAAAATACACATTTTTAAAAGAGATTTAAATGCATTACAATAAGTAAATAAGTTAGACCTTGTGCATTAAGGGTCAGGTTTGACAGACGTGTACTGTGGCTTTACACATGAAATTATACAGAATTTTAACATCTGTTAGTCAGATTTTTCTCAAATGACTAATGTTAGATTAAAATTTCATTCAAATGTTGATTAAAAATGTATGTAACGGATGACAATGATTAATAATTTGAAATTTCATTGAATTTCACAATTCTGAAATAAAATTACAAATAAATGAAGGAATGTGTGTTTGTAGAACATAGGTTCAAAACTAAACAATCTACATTATTATAAATATTCTATATTTGAAAAAGGAAAGCGGGTTTCACTCTGCTCCACCTATTAATGAACCATTGTAGCATGAAAAGTAGTTTCAGGCTGTTGATCTTTTTCATCTGAAAGGGAAAGTTAATGCAAGTTAAATTAGTATATTTTATTTGGAAACATTCCAGAGTAACTGAACAAACGGAGACAGACTAAATCCAGAAGAACTGTGGCAACATCTCCAAGACGCTTCAAGAGACCTTCGTGCAAAGCTATAGTACGGTTAAAAGTTTTAGGCACTTGTGTAAAATGCAGTCAAAAACAATGTCATAAATAGATTTTCTTTATCAATTAACTTCAATTAATGATATCAAATCAACATTTGGTGTGACGATCCTTTATGATTAAAGCAGCTTTTGAAACAAACTGTGGTTAAGCCCTGTTACATATCAGTCTTTTCCTGTCTGTGTGTCTATGTGGGCAGTTCATAGCTAGAAGAAACTGCAGTGACTTCATGGTGAAAGACACTACACTGCAAAAAAAAAGGTAAAAAAAATTATTTAATTAAAGATTTATATATGTAAACTATATGTAATGTCCAAATGTTTAATTAGTTAAGTCCTAAAAAAATGGCATAGAACAAAAACACAATCAATTCTAATAATTCTAACATTCAGCATGTGCAGGATGATGATGCATCAGTGTTATTATAGGAAATAAAGAGAAACATTTGCTAATTTTGTTGTTATAGAACAAAATGCTAAATTACAAAATGTACAAGTGATGGGGTAAGATGGCCCCTACCTCATGGAAATACCAAATAATAACCCCATGAAGGCAATAGTGTGAAGGTGATCAGAAGTAGAACGGGCATCACTTTATTGTTGGTGAGCACTTTTAAAATCAATGTAAATGTCATATAATCTAAATGAATGAATTAAAAGACATTCTATATATACAACTGCTTATTTATATCTTATTACAGACTGATTATTTTTAATTTTTTTTATTGCCTGGCACTTTTTTTCATGATTGTGTATGACGCTAGAGGTTCACATCCATCAGAGAATGGCACTGGACAGGGACACATCTAGTAGTCAGTGTTTTATAAAGCCGTAAGCTACCTAAAATTGTAAAACACAGTGTTTTTACCATTCTGCTATACATCTTGTCTTTTAACAACTCTCAACCATGGTAAAATCACTGTAATGCATGGCCTCATGTGATTTATTGCTTTATTTATCAATTCTGCTCAATTAATGACTGTAAAGGTCTTATGGAGCAACTGAAACTAATTTGCAGCTCAAAAACTGCACTGAACATCTAAAAAGTATTTAGACCTATAATATTTCATGATGTGTGTCACTCAACATATTGACTTTCTCACTATACTCACTGTTGCACATCACATTGGGCTACATTTCCCATACACCACTTCACTAATAACGTGCACACCTGTATCCAATTAGACACACTACATAAGAGACAGTAAGTCCTGTTCTAGTTGCCGAGTATTGTTTGTGCGTTTATCGTCGCCATAGCCGAAAACAAACATACACAACCAAACCTACCTACCCATCCTTGTCTTGATTTAATCCTTGTCTTTTTGTGTTCGGACCTTAGCCTTGTTTCCTGGATTCTCGTCAGGACCATTCGGTCCCGTCAGGACCTGTTTTTGCTCCTGTCAGGACCTTTGCTCTGTACCCTGGATTACTCTCTTTTGTCTTACCCTCCTGGATATCGTACGCTGTCGACTGACCTCCTCCTCAATATTGGACTGCCTTTGCCCTGTCTCCAATACTCCTGTTCCCACCATTGTTTTGACTTCAGCCTATTTATGGACCATTTCTTTTATTAAAGCTTGCAGTGGATCTGCATGTCTCCCCGTCTCTGTCATCTCATTACAATTTGTGAGTTTAGACGGTTTAGACATATGTATTATTTATGTATGTGTGAATGATGGTTATCATATAACAGCAACAGGATGTGGGTTTTTCTGCACCTTAGGTACAGTGCTATCTTTTCTCGGACTTCACTTTCCATTTTCTGTCGAGCATTTGTCTATGGTGAAGTAGAAAAACAGTCAACACACCCTAAAAGACGAGACGAGTTGAAAACCAAGGGTAAGCTTTTAAAAAGATTAGTCACTGGGGGGGGTATTGAAACACACATTGTGTTAAATAGAATATTTGCATAGAATATTACTGAAGTGGTTTATATAGACCAATTTATTTTTCTCTTTCTTTCTTTCACTGTAACTTCCTGACAAGTAAACCATTTTGTAACCTTTTTTAATTGTACTCCAGTTCATTCTGACTTTAATGTACACATTTTGTAGTGTAATAAGTGCAGTCAGAAATATTTATCTGATGTTTAGATAAGACAAATTATTTCAGGATTTTTTTTTAATAAACAAAGTTTTTATTTTAAACAGATTTTTCTGTAAGATTTATGGTTAAAAGTTTTAGGCACTTGTGTAAAATGCAGTCAAAAACTATGTCATAAATAGATTTTCTTTATCAATTAACTTCAATTAACTAAATCAAATCAACATTTGGTGTGACCATCATATATATGAAAGCGGCTTTTGCCCTCTGTGCACTTGCGCAGAGTTATTCAGGTAGCTTTGCACGAAGGTCTCTTGAAGCATCTTGGAGATGTTGCCACAGTTCTTCTGGATTTAGTCTGTCTCCGTTTGTTCTGTTTCTTCATGTTATTCCAGACAGACTGATGATGATCAGATCAGATATCTGTGTGGAGCAAATGAAAATCTCACTGGATTATTACAATTAATGGAAAAATGAATCTTTGGAAATGTGAACTGATATTTCCTACTGACACACTACAGCAAAAGATACAAATAGCTGATTTAAAACAATTTTTAGCTGGTAAAAATACTAGTGTTCTAATAATTTTGGCCACCACTGTATGTAATCATCCATAAAAAAAAGTAACTGTAGTCTAATTACGAGTATTTTAAAATGTAATTTACTCTAATGACAAGTACTTAATTTTTGAAATCTGATTACGGAATCCAGATTACATATAATCAGTTACTACATCGATAATTATCGATAACGACTGATATGAACTTTTTTTTTGTGATAAAAAAAAAAATAGTTACATATCAGTCTTTTCCTGTCTGTGTGTCTATGTGGGCAGTTCATAGCTAGAAGAAACTGCAGTGTCTTCATGGTGAAAGACACTACACTGCAACAGACAGAAGAGTAAAAAAAAAAAAAAAAAAAAAAAAAAGGTTAAAAAAATTATTTAAAGATTTATATATGTAAACTATATGTGATGTCCAAATGTTTAATTAGTTAAGTCCTGCAAAAATCAGTGGTTTAAAACACAATCTTTGTTAATTCTTCTTTAGATATATGTTCAGCATGTGCAGGATGATGATGCATCAGTGTTATTATAGGAGTTAAGAGAAACATTTGCTAATTTTGTTGTTATAGAACAAAATGCTAAATTACAAAATGTACAAGTGATGGGGTAAGATGGCCCCTACATCATGGAAATACCAAATAATAACCCCATGAAGGCAATAGCTGAAGGTGATCAGAAGTAGAACGGGCATCACTTTATTGTTGGTGAGCACTTTTAAAATCAATGTAAACTGTCATATAATCTAATCGAATGAATTAATAGACATTCTATATATCAACTGCTATTTTTATCTCATTATTATCGGACTGACTTTTTTTTATTGCCGTGGCACTTTTTGTCATGATTGTGTAGACGCTAGAGCAGGGGTCGGCACAACCTTTTCAACATGACATGCAACATTTTTAATTTTTCTGGTTAACCACTGTGCCAACACCTGGTTAACGCACCCCCCTCCCCCGCTTTGTACAGTACATACACATTTTTAAATGATACGATTAAAAAAAAAACATTGATTTTCGTGTAAAATGTTTCATAAGATTTTTTCATAAATAGTTTTTTAAACTTTTCAAAAGTTTCTTGAATAACAGATATACCGTGTGACCATCCTGAACATCACTGTATGTGTGTGTGACAAGGTCAATGCATTAAAACTGTTCAGTTTAATCACCGTTCTACATTAATGCATGCTTTTAATTGATGTGCGTCCCACACACACACACACACACACACACACACACACACACACACACACTGGCACACAGATCTGAGATCGCGCTGTGCAAAAAGTAACATTTCAAGGCTCATAAACTTGTTGTCAGCACTGTCACGCAACTTTTATTAATTGATACTGAATCGCTACATTATATTTCTCAGCAAGGAGGGGGTAAAATCGCTGTTTTTAATCAGCTTCATTGTTTGTAGAGAAAGACATACGCAGGCAATTTATACATCTCTCTCTCTCTCTCTCTAAAAATGGCCATGAAAGTGAAAAGTCGTGACATTTGTCAAGTATGGTAACCCATACTCGAAAATTGTGTGCTCTCTGCATTTAACCCCATCCAAGTGCACACTGGCACACACACAGCAGTGAGAAGTGAACACACACCGTGAACAACACACCGGAGCAGTGCAGGCATAGCTATATCCAGCGCCCGGGGAGCATCTGGGGGTTCAGTGCCTTAGCTCAAGGGCACTTTCAGCCATGAGTATTCCGAGGGTGGAAGAGAGTGCTGTTCATTCACTCACTACACCTACAACCTGCCGCACCGAGACTCAAACCTGCCACCTTCGGGGTTACAAGTTTTGTCAATTTCTCTAACCATAGACGACACAGCTGGCCCCCCCTGCCATATTGAGAAAAAAAAAAATCGATTAGTTACCATCACGGCTGGATATAGCTGTCGGTCATTTTACATTCTATCGTAAATGTATCATTAAAAGTGACTAATATTAAAATGATTTGCAAGCTTCGACTCTTACCTCACTCCTCTTTAACGTTAACTAAGCTTCGCACTCTGCTTCTGCACCAGTAAACCCCGCCTACTTTTGATTGATGGCCATCACAGTCCATGTTGACATATGATCGAGTGCTGTGTCTAGACTGCTGAGGCTTTGAATACTGAAGTGCCAGTATGGTGCAGCGTCGCGCACGCATCCATAGACTAGCACATAAGTTAATTCTCATACTTTAATAGTAGTTATATAATTTTATTAGAAAAGCAAATTAACAACAACATAAAAATATTGAAAACAACCTTCTTACAAAATATTAAATCTAACATATATATAATAATAAAATAAACAAAATACCAAAACAAAAACATAAATGTATATATTTTTTTACTTATATTTTTGTTAAATAAAATAATAGATTAAATAACATAACAAATTGATGCCTTTGGTATGTTGCTGCGACCTCAGTGGCGGAGCCAGGGTGGTTTTCATAGGGTGGTGGTCCAGGGAGGGGCCAGGCAAACAGTCTGAGGATTGCCACAGAAGTCATAATTATTTCAATTTCTAAAAGTGTGTTGACCTATAATACTGTACGAGATGTTTTCGTGCCCTCTAAAGACAACAGAGTGACAATTATTTTTTACTTAACTGTAATTAAAATTATTTGTGATTAGAGCAAAGTAATACTGAAGTGAAATCTGGAAGTTGTGTATTTACGTCATCAACTCCAGGTTCTTAATAAAGGGGATCACTATAGCTTTAGTTCACATATTTGCATACCGTTGAAGATTGTGCACTGTGAACACAGTAAAACAGCTGATTAAAGCGCCACTCAGTGGTCAAAAGCAGCAAATGCACTTTGCAGACGCGGCGGCGGCGCTCACAGCGGTAGAAAGCACACTCTGGTTGGCCACCTACTGTATGTGTGAACGATGGTTATCATATTACAGCAACAGGATGTGGGTTTTTCTATGCACCTTAGGTACAGTGCGCTATCTTTTCTTCGGACTTTACAGTCAACACACACCATAAAAGACGAGTGACAAGTTGAAACAGGGTAAGCCTTTAAAACAGATTAGTCACTGGTGTATTAAAAAACACAATTGTGTGTAAAAGAATATTGCATAGAATATTACTGAAGTGTGTTTATATAGACCAATTTATTTTTTCTCTTTCTTTCTTTCACTGTAACTTCCTGACAAGTAAACCATTTTGTAACCTTTTTTAATTGTACTCCAGTTCATTCGGACTTTAATTACATTTTGTAGTGTAATAAGTGCAGTCAAGAGAATATTATTTTGGTGTTTAGATAAAAAAGGTAAAAAAGACCTGAAATAATTTTTTTATGTAGAAAATGACACTTTTTTTTATGTATGATTTTCTAGAACTGTAGAACTTTATATAGTTTATTTCCTTATCTAAAGAAACAAAAATCAATCAACCAATCAATCAATCATTCAGTCTAGTTTTATGTAGAAAATGACACTTTGGAAAAGTGTTAAGGCTAAAAAAAAATCTAAATTTTTAAAGAGATTTAAACGCATTACAATAAGTAAATAAGTTAGAGCTTGTGCATTAAAGGTCAGGTTTGGCATATGTGAACTGTGGCTTTACATGAATTTATAGTCAGAATTGAAACATCTGTTAGTCAGATTTGCTCTCAAATTAACAATCGTCAGACTAAAATGTAATTCAAATGTTGAGTAGAAACTGGTATGTAAATGGATGACACTGATTAATGAATTTGAAAATTTATGTGAATTTCACTTCTTCTGAAATAAATACTTAACTAACTAAATGAAGGATAGTGTGTGTTTGTAGTAGAAATAGGTTCAAAAACTAAAGTCAATTCACATTATTTATAAATATTCTATATGTTGATAAAAGGAAAAGCGGGTGTTTCACCTCTGCTCCCCCGTCATTAGATGAACGTACTGTGACGCAGGAACCAACTAGTTTACGGGGCTGTTGATCTGTTTTTTATCTGTAAAGGAAAAGTTAATGCAAGTGAAATGTGTATATTTTATTTGGAAACCAATACAGCAGGTAAATGGACGTATAGTAATTTAATAAGAAGTTACGGAACGCATGAATATGGTTTTGTTAGTTGAAAAAAGTATTGACTGTATGACGCTTTTATAAGGTCAACTTGTACCGATTTCACAGGTCAAAAAGTGCCCAAAAAATGGGGCAATATGGTATACAAGTATTTTAATGTAGATTAGAGGGTAAAATGCTAGCTGCAAACAGGCAATGAAAGGCCCAAACCCTGTGCACCACCAACTCCCGGTGTAGCATCCTAGGGAAATAGCAGTGAACATGGCGAGGACCTGGAGACATTTGTAACACGACAGTCTGGTGTTGAGCTGAGCAATGAAGGCGTTACCCAGACTGCACCCGAGTGGATAACAGAGTACCACATCTCCACACACACAAGGAGGGCCAAAGGTCTCAGAGTATGAGACTGTTAATACGTAAGTTGAGCCTGAAAACTAAACTAAGGTCATAGAAAAGACACAGCTCTCAACAAGAAATCTAAAAAATAAATAAAAAACAAAACAAAGATCCTCCTCTCTCTCTCTCTCTCTCTTTCTCTCTCTCTCTCTCTCTCTCTCTATATATATATATCCAAATGCAGCCCTAAAAAGGCAATCTTTTTGAAATATTTATTAATAGGGCTATACAGCTATTTAGCATTTAAGGGATAGTTCACCCCAAAATGAAAATTCTGTCATTAATTACGCACCCCTCATGTCGTTGCCAAACCCGTAGGCCTTTGGTTCTCTTGGGAACACAAATTTAAGATTATTTTTGATGAAATACAAGTGCTTTCTGACCCTCCTCATAGACAGCAACGTAACTGTACATGTTCCCAGGTCCAGAAAATCGTAGTAGATGCGACATCGAATGAGCTGTGAGTTGTGTAACCTGCTTATTTTATGACTCCTCCGGTATCCATGTTTGTTGAATACATTTTGATAGTTGCATTGATGTAACTTTTGTAGCATTTTGCACTTTCACAGTCAGTTTAAGATTAATAAAAAACTATACAGCAGCCTATTGTATTATTGTGAGTATCAGACAGTTTTTACAAAATTAAATGATTGGGACACTGTTTGTCTATCTTGAAATGGCTTGGGAAGAGTGTCCCAATATAAACACTGCCCCCCCCCCCGGATTCACCCTACTACTTGAATCATGATTGAATTACAGTGTGGTGTTTTAAACTCAATATATTTATATATATTTTTTTATAACTGCATTGATAATTCCTCATTAAAAACATTATTGAGTTCTTTGTAATGTTTAATGTAAAAACAAAACTGAAGTAAAAAAGTTGAAATATTGTAGTTTCAAATGTAGATTCTTTTTCAGGAAGGGTAAAGCTTGAATGTAGCTTAATTTACCTACATACTTTAATTTACGAGTAGCTTGTAGCTGGTCAAGCTACAGTTTCAGAGTAGTTTACCCATACACTGGCAGTTGTGAAATAATGATATGAAAGCTATATTGACCGTTAAAGTAGATCGTTTTCTGTGTATATATTTTTATTCAAACTGCACTGCTTAAAAAGCTGATTAGGCTTAAAAGATATTTATCCTTCTTATCTAGTGGACAACCTTCGATTACAGCCTTCATCTGTCCAGCTAAAATGTCTGATAGTTTTAATTTATTGTTAGGCCCCAGAGCATCTAACTTCACTGACTTTCCTCAAAAATGGGCTGTCCTCCGTATGTAAAGGTTTTGAAGGAGGTTTGAACTACACTTTCAAAAATAGACTATATGACAATTCTTGTTCCTCTTTTTGACATTACTTGCATTTTGAAAATAACACGACTTCCTGCTACCAGTTGGTGGTGCTAATAAATTGTGACTTATAATAGTCACATCTATGTGGGTCGGCCCATACAATGAACAACCTGCCGAGTTTGATCAAAATCAGAACAATGTTTGCTGAAGTTACAACACACTTCCGGTTTTCTTTGTCGCCTCACCACCCACCAAAACCTATTCGAGATATCAAAACTCCGCTGTGCAATTTTGCATTCTCAATTGTCTTGAGTAGCACTATGTGTGTTTTTTCAAACAATCCAACATTGCCAACTTACGTTGGGTGGAGCACTGACTGTCAGCACGAAAGTTCTTCAGGCTGATGGAGATCTGTATTGTGTTATGAATTTTAGTTACTATAAGTGAGACGCTGCTGGTGCTACAGAGCTTGTTTGAAAAGTGCCTTATTCAAAAGGAAAAAAAAATCACAACGTCCCCTAGTGGTTCGAGGCCCCTAATAAGGCTAATCTTACCACAAACATAAAGGCATGCATCTAAATTTGTTGTTGTTCTGCAATGTGTTTATTATTTGTTTATTAAAAACAAATTATGTAATAATAATTATTCATTCTACTCATATGAAAAGTAATTCTATTTCTTCATTGTAGGGGATCTGTGCACCATCACAAAGATCTTGTGGGTTTGGACTATCCAGCAAAAAAACATCATCAAACTTCCCTCAGAAGATGGGGCTAGATCTTTTTTCTAAAGGAATGTCTTGCATTTTCTGGAAACGGCGAGTCATGGTTTTCATCCAATTTCCATTGAGTGCTTTACTATTGTGGGATTAGAGGAGGATCGTTGAAATCCACTTTACATGCCCCGTATTGCAATGTTAAGATGGAATTAATATTTAGTGCTGACAATGTTCTTGGGACCTTTTTTGTTTGATTTTTGCTTGTAATTGTTCTTGTATTTATCGGCCTTTTAAAACATGGGGTTATTTGCTTGTGCTAAGGAAAGCAGAATGGATGTAAACTTTAAATGAAAGTCAGCAGAGCTGTCCTCCCTAAATCTCTTGGATATTGTCTGATTTGCACGCTGTAATGTGGGTCAGCATCTTTGTTTCTCTTGAGGAGATTACTTTGTTTGTTATCGTACAGCACTGGAATATGGACATTATGTTTTTTGAATGAGAAAGTGACTCAACAGTGTCTTGGGTGTAAAACCTACTGATAGGGAGGGTGCGAACTGAGACAGAGCTACGCAGTTTTGTGACTAACAGGTAAAATCTTGCATTATTCTCGGGAGTAAATATCATATCTACCATGTGAGCTTGTTTCTGTTTACTGTAATATCAGTAAAGGAAGGTAAATTTGAAAATTAGTTCCCTCTTGACTGTCCCCCCACAATATATCAGGAGAGGGAAAATAGTAGTTTTATTTCATTAGTACTATTTTATGTGAAGGGAAAAATATATTTGTAGACATATGACATGTACGTTTCATATGTTGGTCAGATTATGTGAAATATGGCAAAAAATAGTGAGAAAGAAGAATAATACACATAACTTAACCCTTTAAGTTCGTTACGATCAACCCACCGTGCAGTTAGATCTTTTTCAGTCATCATATATAGGTCGTCCCTGAGGTGTACGAGACACACCAGTGTGATTGATTAGAACGCTATACGCCATTGCATCACGTGTTCAACTGAGCCCAGATCAGACACGCCATGAGCGCTTGTCATAATATAGAGTACATACTTATTCAGTGTTTTCAACCACACGTTTTACGTTATTGGAGTATTCATACACATTTAAATAATCATAAGTACTAGTAGCAAAAGTCAATTACAGATATCGTTTGTAAAATACACACCAATTGTCAATGGAATACAGGCAATAAGAATTTTTAAGAAATATAATCTCTGACGACATGTTTTATTGATTCATTTTATTGATATTCTATATACACAATTGAGCAGGTAATTATAAAGTTAACTCGTACTCTTCTCCCAGTTTACCAGAGGACTGACTTTAGGCCCAATCCCCAAATTCTATTTTATAACCGCCTTCACCTAGGTCCCCCTAAGAATTGGGTGATACCACTACTATACCGTTACACTAGAATCATCATATGCTCATCTAGCTCGTACAATACACACACCTATACTGGTGTGCATGAAGAGCCTATAATTTACAGTTCTATATTAATGCGCTGCTTACTGAACACCACACACACACACACACGACACACATTACATACACGTATTATCAGAGATCATGCAGAATCCAGGATCAAAATGAACTTTCTTGTCAAAGCTGCCTCGCGACTTTTATTAATAGGCGCAGTTTAAATACTTAATACTCTACATGATATTACTTTCCAGCAACGGAGAGGACAAAATCGCTGTTTTTTTTAAGTAAACATCACTCATTGTAAAGAGGAGTGCGCATACACACAAAGCTATGCTCTCTCTCTCCAAATTGGCAGAGATTTTTCTTTCAAGCAATTTCGAAAATTATGACATTTTGATTTAACATAAAAACAAATGATTTATTTTCATTAAAAATCTTTATAAATGCCACATAATGCTTACATTTATAGGGACTCTTCTTGTTCGCTCAGGCAGCCATGTTGCCGCTGTACTGGTTTACGCTGAGATAATTCACAACCCCTTCGTGTGGGAGTGTGTGGTCCCGAAAAAACATCTTCATTTTGAAGGGCTATCGGGCCCTTGCCCTTACCTCTACCCCTCGCTAACCAAAAGAGAATCGAGGGCACACCCCTCACGTGAATGGGCGGGGTATGCGCCAAACAGAGGGGGTAGGTTTATCGTGTAGGGGGGTAAGGGGTAGAAAATGGGAGACTTGGCCTTAATGTCTTTCGGGAGGAGGAAGGAGGGAAATGAATTTACGTGTGTGTTAAATCCAGAATCCTAGCTCGGAATCAGCTAAAATGGTGGCGCACATCACACCGGCATAGATCAAGCTAACATGCTCATTATAAAAGGGTTTAAACTATCCAAATACTCATTTACTTTGCACACTATTGTTGACAAAAATGGACATATCAGATATTTTCCATAATATAGTGAAAATGTTGTGTGATTATTTTTAAACTAATAAAAGGAAAAAAACGAAGACAGTAAAAGCCGATACAGTGTGTCATAAAGCTCTATTGTGGCTGCGGGTGTGTCACAGGAGACAGCATAGCACATTGCCATGGAACATCAATAAGGCATACATTCGGAAAAATTTGATGGTCACCTTAAAAAAACTTTACGCTGGGGGCCTCTAGCTAGAAATTTTTAAACTTCACGTTGTAAAAGGGTAAAAAGGAACAACAGACACAAAGATACAAAGTAAATACAAACAGTGCTTTCAGTTTTTTCCTAGTAGTATTAAGGTTATAAACTATAATCGTATAATTTTATCTAAACCTTATTAAAGCTTGTAACAGAAGTTATTTTTCCCCTTATAATATAACTCTGAAGGACAGCAGGCAGGTATATATAAAGTTTACTCTGTGTACTTTACGACCAAATGCATGGACTGACACACATCAGATTTCTCTCGCAACTATGTTACTTTTTCTTTTATCTCAGTAAAAATTGTTGTTTTTTGTGTGTGTGTCCAGTATGTTAAAAGTGCAAAATTAAAGGTAACGAACGACTCTGTGCTTTGTAATATGGTTTAACAAAGTCATTGGTATGTCTTAAACCTAAGACCATCTAATCCAAGCATCGGTAAAATGAGCTTTGCTGGCTTCTAAAAGAAGATGGTGCGTCACGTCGTAGAAGTCTGTTTTCTACGTTCTAGGTGCTTAATACAACACAGCTTTATCAGCACTAATGGTGTTTTATACCAAGTAGCTGAAAAGCATGAACTTCCTCACAATACTAGAGCTAGACTCAACTAGAACATTGCACCAATTTCGCAATCGGGTTGTTATTTTGCGCTGAAGCGCCAGGGTACAGAACAAAGCTCCTGGTCCTCAGTCTAAAGATACAATGAAAATGATAATCTTTTTCAGTATACATATTTTTCTTGTTCTTATTGATCAATGTAAACTCCGCACAAAACAAACCTACAACCAATACTCGTAAACATGAGCCTTGCAGCTATGTGGATTTCACAAATACAATAGTCAAGACAAAATAAATTTGTAGGACCCTTATGATCCATTTTTGATGACCAAACACTTATTTTTTTTTTATAACCCGGATGTCCATTTTTTAAGTTTAATTTCTAATACATTAGAATATAATTTATGTATTTTAAAAAAAGCCATGTCTCATGTATTACATCTAAATTGAAATCAATTTACAATTTTTATGGCCCTGTGAAATACTTTTATTTTTTCATGAAATGCGCGTTTTTTATTTTCTCGGACAGTTCTGTCTTCCCGCTTTAATGTTAGTTTCCATTTTAATGCTTGAATGTAATTAAATTTTAATAGTCATCGAAATAATGTCAAAAAGCATCATTAAAACTTTAACAATAATAAATAATAAATATATATTTTGTTTCAGAAATGGATGTAGTTTTTATTTAATACAATAATCAAAATGGTGCCTGATTGAAGAAGGTATTAAACAAATTATTAATCAAAATTAATCTTTTAAATGTAATCAACATAAAGATTAAACTCTTTTTATAATTTACTGTTTGTTAATTGTCCCATCATATAGTGAGAAGGCAGAGTAGAAGCTGTAAAACACAAGAGCATCATGCATGCTTGAGTAAGCCTGTGTGATAGTTTATTCACAGAGCGAGACGCAGAACATACCAGACTGTTTAATATTGCAAACCTTAATTTGTTTTTTATTCATAGACACTAGTCCATATTGCAATTTGAGATTAAGCGCACTGCACTGCACCAGTTTATTCATCCTAAAACTGCCAAATTCCGTCACATTCTGCGTACTTTAATATAAAATTCCATTTTTTATTACTGGATTCCGGTGATTTTGAGGCCAGAAACCATAGGGCCATACATTTAACTGAATATTGTTTGGTCCTATAACCCTTGATTTTTTTTCTTAATGTATTGTTTCTCTCTCTTTCTCTTTCTCAGTTTGATAGGTTACATCTTGATGAGTGTTCTCGGATAGTTTTCTGGTAACCCACAGTGGGTCTTTACCTGACTGCTGCATAACTGGAAACAGTGACTGGTGCCCAAGTTGAACTATTAATAACGTGTGACGAACAGATCCAAGCAGTGGGAGGGTCAGAGACAACAGAGTGGTAATGGAAACAGTGAGGTCCAAGCCCTGAGAATAGCCCTCCGGAACAGAAACGTGATCCCAATGTTGGCCTTAAGCTCTGAGCCAAAATCCCAGAAGCCCAGCCTCCATCCCTACAACGTCCCTGATCCTGAGACAGAGAATAGACAAGGTGAGAAGGAACTTGACCGACTGAACCACTTGACCCACACAGGTGAAACATCGACTGAACCAACAGGTGAAACATCGACTGAACCAACAGGGTGAAACATCGACTGAACCAACAGGTGAAAACATGTGGGACCCCTGAACCAGCAGAGACTGACCAATTAATCAAAAAACAACAAAAAAAAAAAGTCCATAAAATTCCTGCCAGTGTCTTTCTGTCTGCGCAGCACAGATATTCTATTTAGAAATTAAAAGGGACAAATTAAAATAGTCTTATGGTAAAAACTTTTGATATCATTGGCTTAATAACAATGTTATTGCTGTCTGTTGGTTATGTGTGTTGGTAATAATATATTCTCCCTATATAACATTTTTATGCTATTTCTGAGTGTCATACATACGTGCACATAAACATATAGACATATATATTAGTGATGCAAACTAAAACATCAAACAAATAATACAACAATCAACAAATCAAAAAAATAAAACAAAAAAGTTAACGCAAAATTACTGAAGCACAATTTCTATTCTAACCCTTCAACCCAATTTTGCTTCTCTGCTTGCAATAGGATACATTTTAAGCCACAAAACTCCGGGAAATTTTCCAGGTTCCAGTGATCCAGTAAGCGAATGCATAATCCTTTCTAAAGTGTGTGAAATTTCACTTTAAACACAAGGCTCTGTCATATTCTGTGATTGTCTCAGAAGAGGTCAAGGCCTCGCACGTCGCGCTGTGTGAAGTACAGACTGAACGGATTGTCAGCACCGCTGTATGGCCAGATGAGACGTAAAACTACGCTAAGCCAAGGCAGAGCTCAACGCGCTGCAATTAAGAAAACACATGCAAATTAAAAAAAACACCAGCAAATGCGAGAAAAACATCTTCATCAGTTTGACAACACAAGTGTTGCAAATCCTCACAACACATGCAAATTAAGAAAACGTGCTGCAAATCCTCACAACTATGGCAAGCCAAAAGGTTCAGAATTACGCCTAGATTTAAACGCGTTTACATATAAAACACAGTTTTTTACGGTGTTTAAAACGGTATTAGCGGTGTCAAATACGCTGTCCTGATAGCAGACGCCCTAAAAAAATGCACGTAAACTGTAAAAAACGGCGTTTTAGTGTTTGTAAAAAGCGCCGCGTTTGACGCTGTAAAAAGCGCTGTTTTGGTTGCACAGAGCGCGCGTTATTTACGCCGTTTTGCTAATAGTATAATGATCCAATCACAATGATGACCTGACTCAGGCTACATCCGAGTTTGATTGTCATTTTAAAACCTGTTAGCCTGCACCCAAACACCAGCAACACCGGCGTCGCTCAAACTCGCCCTTGTTTGCACGTGTCAATATTTACGAATAGATTAAATGAAACGGGACAAATTTAATCTTGACAAACTATATATCATTATAAAGATCTAAGCCTCAAGCATCGATGACAGATCGCTGTTTTTCAATGGAAAGCTTATAAAGAATCTATTTGCTAAATTTGTGTAAGCAGTACACATCAAAACATGAAGAATGCAAATGCAGTACATACCAGATTCGTCGTAATAACAAGTCATAAACACATCCACAGCTGTAAATCCTGCTTTAGTTAGAAAGGTAAGGGTCCACTGAACGAAGTCTCATGGAGCACGTTTAGTCCAACGAAGCAATAACATTTTAATATGGATGATAATTCCTTTGTCCCTGAAGAACTGAAATGTAAACAGTTATGGAATAACTCACGCTTGGTAATAAAAAAAGGGCATGGTTTTGTAGCGTACAGTGTACAGCGTACAGTGTCACAAACAGAATGAGATGATCCACAAAAAAAAGATGTCAAAGATAGGCAGAAGATTGTTTATTTGAATTCTGGCACTCTCTCGTGACGGCTTGTGACGCACCTGTCATCTGATGGAGGCGGAACTTAGCAATCGGCTTTTTCTTTATTTTTTTTATTTTTCTACAGTTTTTTTTATAAATGTGTGGGTGTGTTTTTTGTTGAATGTGCCTGTATCTGCATGAATACCATCTGTTTGAGTGCAAATCAGCTCGCTATTACTGTGTAATCACAGCTATCAATGTGAACGCCATCTATATAAATAGAGTGTGATTTATTGACTTTATGGCACATTTATATGATTACCATCTCTATATAACTGGCCATCAGCACATCAGCACGTATTTTTCATTGTAATTCATTGTAAATGCTGCATTTCTAGCAATCTCAGGATGTTCTGTAATTGGCATACAAAGTTAAATCTTTTTTATTTTTCTTACTCAAATTATTCTTATTGTATTTTTCTAGTGCTTAAATAAATCACTTATGTCATGTCTAAGTTTTTGTCTAGTGTTTTATAATTGAAAAAAATATGCAGTGGTATGTTTAATGACTAAAATAGTTTGTAGAATCCTTCAATACAGTTAAAGGTAAAGGTAAATAGACATTGACTCAGAATAATGTTTGCAGGAATCTCATTTTTCATGGTATCTCCTTTAGATTTGAAATAGAAACTCATGAGACATGTGACTTTAAACCCATTACTTTTCTAAATTGGTCCAGGACTGATTTCATGTATTTTTATATCAAATTAAAAAAAAATTAATGTGGTAATTAATAAATGTGGTAAAAAATATTTCAAGGCACTTCAGTGTCTATAACTTTTAATATTTTTGAGCATTATCAACTCTGGTTGAACAAAAGTACAGCCCAAAGGGTCTTCTTTCCAAAGACACTAAAATGATGTGTGTAACACCCTGAAGTAAGGAACTTTTACAATTTCAAGTTAAGTAGAGCACTTTTTAGCTGTGAGTCCCATAATGGGGGGGGGTGCTGGCTAACAGGTTAATCATTCGGTTGATTGACATCAAGATGGCAAGGAGAAAGCTTTATTTTGCGTTGTCAGCAGACGCTGAACAATTGCACTCAACAGCTGACAGAAGATTCTGGTGTATACTGTCAACTTTAGTGAGGTAAGGATTTGCTTTTTTTCAGAGTATATAAAACATGGGCGCTGTCCTGCAACCATTTTGCTCCAACCCCAATTAAACACACCTGATTCAGCTAATCAAGCCCTCAGCAGCATACTGGAAACTTCTAGTCAGTTGTATTGCAAGTTGCGCTAAACTCTGCAGGACAGTGACCTTCTAGGACTGAGTTAAGACACCCCTGTTTCTGAACCTTGGATTTGTGTGCTGTCTTTAGCCCATTAAGTTGAATGTTCTTATTCTATTCTTATTTATTATCTTTATTATATTGCTGAACATTTTGCATCCTGAAAATTCAGTACTTATATGTGGCTTTTTTTTTTTTAAAGGCTAAAAACAAAAAAAATAAAGACAAACATTGAATGGGCGAGAGGAAGGCTGATCACTGCACCAGGATCTCAATGAATATATAGCAGAGGTACAAGACCATAGGCAGCATGGACAACAAGGTAAGTAATTTCTAAACTGTATCTCTGTAATATATTGAACTTTTTACAATTCTGGCTGTCTACCTATCTGTTTTTCTAAAAGTCTCTCTCTTTCTCTATCATTTCTATACAATCTATATTCTAAAACTCTCTATCTTTTGCTAAACTGTACCGTTTATCTGTCATTTTTAAACTAATTGTCTATCTATAATTTCTAAATTATCCATCTATTTATTTTCTAAACTATCCATCTATCATTTATATCTATCGTCTATCTTTTCTAAACTACTCATCTATCTTTTCTAAACTATCCATCTATCTATCATTTCTAAACTATCCGTCTATTGTTTCTAAACTTGTCTAAAATAACTCTTTTTCTAAACCGTCTTTTCTGAACTATTTGTCTTCTGTCTAAACCCTCTAGCTATAGCTTTCAAACTGTCTGTCTAGCAGGTTCTAAGTATAAAAGAGCCCATATTAATTTAAATTAACTTTTAGTGGAGATTAATTGAAATGGTGAACAGAATTTATTACATTAGCCATTCTGATGAGATTGTCTCATCACTTTAAACATCTTAGTACATTTAAAATCCTTTTTTTCTTTTGGCCTAATATTGTATAAACTATTGTGGCCCAAAACAGATCATAGGGTTACAGTAATTTATTGTTGCAGCCAGTTCCAGTTATCAGGCTCCACTTACCTGTAGTGGTGATCGAGGTGTACCCCATTACAGCATCACCGAGAGCAACTTCTTTCTGAAAATGTGTGGTTTTAGTCTTCCTTCAATAGCAGAGATTCTGCAAGTGTCTCTGGCTACCGTCAAACGCCGTATGAAGTAAGTTTGGTTTTAGAATTAGCCCGTTTTATGACTTGTCATGCATGAAAAGAGCATTTAGAGTGAATTGTTCAAAATTAGTTTGATAAGCAATAATACTTATGTTTACATGTTTGTTCCAGGAGGTTCCATTTGAATCGCTCGATGCAATGATCACAGACATTGTGAATGGAATTGACCAGCTGGGATCGGAGGCTGTCAGGCCATTACGGGAAGGTGGAATTCGTGTACAAAGACACAGAGTACGCAGGAGCTTGGTTCGAATTAACCCAAGGGCAGCGGCACTACGGGCCATATCACAAAGACAACACAGAAGGTTGTACAGTGTTGCTGCTCCAAATCCCTGTGGCACCTAGATGGCAACCACAAATTGATAAGGTAGATATCGGTTTCCTCTGCATTGCCAACATTTTTTATTTTTTTTTACTTGGTTTAATTCGCTTGGTAACAACCCTTTTATGTCTAATTGAATCTGATGAAATTTAAGAATATTATTTGTCAAGGTACCAGCATAATAACACACTCAGCAAGATATCCTCTAATTATCATTAACAATCATCTAAAGAACAATAAAACCACAGAAACATATTTATGTAATTTTGTCATTATTGCACACCCCTAGTTTTTATCCGTTCAAAGAGATTAACTAAAATAAGATTGTGTATGATTGAACGGATGAACCTGTCATAGTTTGTCACTGGCAAAAGGAAACATCAACCTCATGATTCTGCCCCGTCTAAGGCTAAGGAAAAGCATTGCAGTGGCAATGACAGGGTTTTGTGAGTACTGCATAAACTAAAGAGTTTCTGGAAAAAAACTCATGCTTGGATTTGGCTGGTTTTGTAGCAAAAGACAATCAAATGTTAAAGGGATCATTCACTCAAATGAAATTCGTCACATTTACTCACCCTTAATTTGTTCAACACCTGTGTGAGTTTCTTTCTTTGAACACAAAAGAATACACTAAAAAGAGGATGCTGGGTAGCCATTGACTTCCATAGTATAAAAAAACAAAAATACTATGAACTTTGAAAGTAAGGCATTTCAATAACTGGACTTGTTTGTCTTTAAATCTCTCTCTCTCTCTTTGATATATATATATATATAGCTATATATATATTATATATATATATATATATATATATATATATATATATATATATATATAAAAGAAAAACTATTTTTCTCTTATGTTTTAGATGGAGAATTGTCATTCACGGTGGTATAGATGGCTACAGTCGTCTCATAGTATTTCTCCGTGCCTCAAACAACGACTGCAGCAGCACTGTAATGAGTTACTTTTTGAATGCTATGGCAAGGTATGGAGTGCCTTTTAGGGTCAGAACAGACCATGGAGGAGGGGGCGGGGGGGGAAAACCCGATGTCTGTGTGATGATGAACATTTTCAGAGGCTCAGAGAGAGGCAGCGCAATAAGAGGCAGGAGCGTTCACAACCAAAGAATTGAGAG
The DNA here is from genome assembly GCF_018340385.1 of Cyprinus carpio. NCBI lineage: Eukaryota > Metazoa > Chordata > Actinopteri > Cypriniformes > Cyprinidae > Cyprinus > Cyprinus carpio. Next base: position 46,508,880 of record NC_056599.1, read on the forward strand.
GCTCTGGGGTGACATGTGGCGGGGATTGACTAATGTATATTACAATCTCTTCCACTTCCTGAGGTATCTCGGGGTATCTTGGACATAGACAATGAAATGCACATATGGGCTCTTCACTTTGTCTATGTGCCGAGGATCAACAGGCATTTATCAGCCTTTACTCGACAGTGGAACAACCATGGGCTGAGAACAGAACAACACCAGACACCCATGCGGATTTTTGTTCGAGGCTGCCTGGAACAACAAGGACAGCGAACCACTGCAATGGAAGAGATCTTTGGCAGAACAGCTAGGCCAGCAAAAGAAACTGTTCTTCAGGCACTGGCAGCAGAATCAAGCTCGCAGGAGGCACCAGTGTTTGACTGGCCAGAGGAGCTAGCTGTTCCTCAAAGTGACTTCACATTGGACAGTGCTGCCTTAGAGCAACTTGTTGCACCAAATTTAATCCACTCGGTGGTTCAAGGGCACAACTCGGAGTGGATGTCCTTCAAAATGTTTTGTCTCCTCTTGACGTCTCTGAATCCCCAACAGTAAAGAAAAATAAATGGTTATTTCTGTAATCACAGATTATGGTCACCACTGACTAATTATATGGACATAGAATTTTTGGTGAGCCAACCACTTAAGTTTGTTGTGGGCGTGGATAGATCAACTTGTAGTTATATTTTTGAGTACCTATTACTATATGCAAGTATGGTTAAAGGGTTAGCTCACCCAAAAATGAAATTTCTGTCATTAATTACTCACCCTCATGTTGCCCCAAACCTGTAAGACCTTTGTTTGTCCTCATAACACAAATTAAGACATTTTTGGTGAAATCCAAGGATGATCCACATAAGCAGCAATGGTACTGCATCTTTTGAGGTCCAGAAGGGTATTAAAAGACATTGATAGTGTTTCAACATTAATATTATAAAGCAACGTGAATACTTTTTTTGCGCAAAAACAAAACAACTTTTTTAACAATATCTAGTGAAGGACGATCTCGGAACACTAATTCACGAAGCTTCGATTCTTTATGAATCTTGTTTCGAATTACTCTCATGTTTCATCTAAAATATCTATCATTTGTGTTCTGAGGACTAACGAAGGTCTTACAGGTTTGGTACATTAATAACAGAAATTAAATAATTAGGCAGAAATATCACTTTAAGATGAACTATAAATTTTAAAATGTAACAAAACAAAAAAGTAACATCACAAATAGCAAGGTCTCCATTTGGAACTTGAAAATAAAAGTTTCTAGTTCCCACATTGTGTCCTCTGATTTACTTGTACATCACCAGAAAATATTTACCAGAATTGTCATTTAAAATGTTAAAATAATTTTTAGGATTTTTAAAAATGTTTTATATTTCATAAGAAAATCCATTTTATATAAAATACTAAATGTATACTTGAGTTATTAAAGCCATTTAAAGCCAACATTCCTCTCATCTTCTGTAGTTGTTGCATTCCTTGGGGCAGGGGCTGGGCAGGTAGATTTAAATGCCTCTATCTCATCTGTCAATCACATTAAAAACTCAGTGATTTGTAAGCAAAGATATGAACAGTAACATTGTACTTAAAGGGATAGTTTGTCCAAAAATGAAAAAAAATTCTCTCATCATTTACTCTCAAACCCTCATAAAATTCCTTTGTTCTGCTGAACACAACACATTTGTGACCCGTCACGGAAACCAGTGACACAAGTCGGCAGCACAACTTTCGAGCAAAATGAGAAAGAAGTGTGTTTTTTTTTTTTTTCAAAATGGTGATTTTTTTTTTTTTTTTGCAGAATCTGTTAGTTGAGATCACGAAGAAGCCTCTCCGTGTTTGAGATAGCAGTATTGGTATATTTAAAAGCGTATATTTTGAGGTTGAAATCGGCTTGTTTTTCAGAGAGACTAGAGCACGCAGTAGGGGTGTGTCATTGTCTGAGTGTATTTCCATACTGGATAAGCCGGCTTTTGTTTCTTTTGTTATTGCCCCCGCCCTCCAAGGGAAGCGTGGCTACTTATTATGTAGCGCTCTGGCCTTGGCTCCTAGCTGATATCAAAATTCAATAAAGATGGATGCCGCAAAGATTATCGCAGACGAGCTGAACGGTGGCCGTTACACCGAAAAGGTTTTGAAGAGTACTTCTTCGACAAGCTGGATGCCCTATGAACAAGCGCGCTCACTGATTTCTGAAGACGATCTGAGCGACAATGAAAGCGGCATAATAAAACTGAATAATATCCCTAATCTACAAATGAGTGAAGATGAAGACGAGGAAGAATGTATCGGGACTGGCGTCAGATGAGTTTGACCGTAAGATATCAGAGGCTATATCGATAGTAACATTTGATGGGGATAAAGACAGAGAAATGGGGGAAAAAATCCGTAACTTTGACTGTAAAATGCTACAGAGGAGAAAAGAGAACTCTCTGCATGCGGAGACAGTCCTGTAGCCAGAAGCTTTCTCCAGACATTATGTACAACATACGGCTGGATTCTTTCGCTGCGGAAAAAGAGTGGCAGGACATGCAAATTATTGGACATTTAGAGGCAAACAGACGCACAGTGCAAACTTCGGAGATGGTTACATCCACAAAGAAGACCCCGACAAAGAGAAAGTGTGCCCGAACGACTTATTTCATTGGAGTCCGGCACACCGAGATCTGCAAGAATACTTTTCTGTTTCTGTATGTTTTTAAAATGTTTTATGTGCTTATTCTGTCACAGCTTTGACGGCCAAGAGACCAGGTTTGGGTGCTTGCAAAAAAACTCACCATGATGCACAACCTGTCGAATATCACAGCTACTGCGCGACGGAGCAGATCTGCCCCCTATCGACGGTCTTCCTGTCCTGGCCCCACCTGGACTGAACATTGACAGGCAGACCTATCTGTATGAAAAAATCAGGCCATTCTGTGCTGACGAGGCAAGAGACATCACATGCCCAGCGCCAAGGGTCACCAACACAGAAGAGACCACAGAAGAAGATGCGAACTATGATATCATTGGACATTGAAAAGTGCTTGAAGAGAGCGTTATTTATTCAAGAAGTTTTCTGGAAGAAATTCCATATTATTGTCTCCGGTCCGATAATGTGTTATTTCTTGCAATTACGTCATAATCCTGTCATAATGGCCAAAAATAAATGGGAAAAAAAAAACAAGCTTTCTGCATAGTTTGTGTTTGACACATGAAAACTGTAACAATGTATTTTACAAGGTAACACGATTTAACCTTGCTCTCACTCGAAATGTGTCCCCACATTAAGTCCTTGAATTTGAGGGTATTGGACCTGGAAAGTTCTTGAAAGGTTCTTGAATTTTAAGTTAACCAAGCTGTGGAAACGCTGTATTAACAACTATCCAAACTGTTTTAGACCTAAAAGGAGTCTTTGTAGACCTATTGTTACCCTTAAATGTCAGAGAAAAGAACAGAATCAGAGATTAATTTTTTTCTTATAGAAAATTGTACTTTGCATATTATACTATAAAAACACATAATTATAGTTGATTTTAGTTTATCATAGTTGATCATAACTAGAGATGAAATGGCATGAAAATTTCATTTCATGATTATAGTGAGGACCAAAATGATCACGGTTATCACAGAGATCCTGTTCAAAAAGTTCTAAATGCTACACAATGAAATCAATTCACCACACTTTTATGTAGAAAAACCAGCAAATAACAAATAAAATTGGCATCAAATATGTACTTTTTTGTTGTACATAAACATTAAAATAATAACATTAAAAATTATGGCCAGATTTTAAAGGAGTGTCCTGCAACGTTATCTACAATGCACAAGTTCAAATAGAGTTTTGACAAAAAAGGTTTTATAAAAAGATAAAACACACATATTTCAGACTCTAAATCATTTTTATAAAAGTCAAAAAGATGTACATTACTGATATTTACAATGCACACATTATCCTTTATTATTAAATAGTAAAGGCGGTCCGATTTTTCCCCGTTGCGTCTGTTCGTTGTTATGCAACCATGCAGCTTTACAGGGGGTATGGCTTATCTAAATGAGATGTAAATGAGCCCTACTGTCACTCCCAGCAGGTGAGAACAGGTGAGAACTGCACAATCTTTGAGGGCCATTTTTCTTTCCCCTTTGTGAGCTTTTGAGTGCCTACCTTCAAATGGCCACAACTTCTCCAAATATGATCAGATTTCCTCCTGTGTTACACATCGTTGGAAAGGTTGGAGACTACACTCTTAGAACTAGGTGAATAACTCAAAATGCCCCAGAACCGACTTGTGTCCCTACTTTCCGTGATTGGTCACATTTAAAAATGTCCGTAACCAAACTAAACAGATCTTATTCCCCCATAGTACTTATGTTTCCTACTGTGGCAGTCAATGGGGGATGAGATCTGTTTGGTAACTGGCATTCTTTCAAATGTCTTGTGTTGAGCCGAACAACCCAGGAATTTTTGGGTTGAGAGTAAATTATGTGAGAATTTTTCATTTTTGGTGAACATCCCTTTAAATCATATTCGAAAATATTAAATATGACAAAATTAGTGAAGGGGTGTCCAAACTATGTCCTGGGGATGGCGCCACGTATCTGCAGATGGCGTTTACCTCAAAACCTTACCACAAAAACTGCCTGGAAATTTTCTGTAGGCCTAAAAAACTGGATTCGTTGATCTTGTGTCTTGGTGGATTGGGGTTTTTAATGGATGGCTAAACTCCTCAGCTGCACAGTGGCCCTCCAGGAGAAGGATGTGGACAACCCTGGCTTAGTGACTTTCAATTTTAATTAAGATTTAGAACACTTAGCCTACACCTTCCCAAAGCCAAGAGATCCTTTTAGCTTAGGCAAGGCAAGGAACAATTAATTCTTTAAATTCCTATTCCCCTGGACACATCTTTTTGGAAGAGAAAGAGGTCCAGGTGGATGCATAAAGGGAGTTAGAAGACTATGTTTCTACTCAAGGTCTCGCCTGTTGCTCCCTGGTGAACTCCAGACAACAGTTCCAAGATCGGAAAGTAGGAAAGTCTGCAGCAATGCGCTAGAATAGACTGAGTCACAGTGCATGAGACCAGCGATAGCGATTTTATTTTTTCCATCATTTTAAAAATGAGTTTGAATTTGTGTATATAACATAGCTACTATTGTGATTGACTTCAGTCTTTGTTAAAATGTATCTAACCTTAAACTTCTGTATAAGTCAAAAAATGTTCTTTGGTGACTATTTGAACGTTAGACTCTATCTCATTTTTTAAATTTCTTCTTAATTTAGGCTACTACTACTTTTTGCCAAATTTTATAATCAAAAAAGTAAATTTTCAAAGAAAAATCATTCTTTTTTATGTTTTTCAAATAATCTGACTTCATTTTGATAATCGACTTTCCTGCCACGGAAGGAATCTATACTGCATGTAAAGATTGTGTAAAATCATTTAAGCTAGTTTAATATTTAATATTGTTTGTGGTGGTATTGTAAACATTATATTTGTTTCTATGCGTTCATATTGTTTACTCTCTTTTCTTGTTGTGTTCTTGTTATTTTTTGGTATTGCACGAGTTTCAAATATTTGAGTCTAATGTGAAAAATCTTGGGATAGTACTCTAACAGCTGTATATTGTCTTTTGAAGGTCTTTGAATATGTTTCTCATATAAAAAAAATAATTACGATACACCGTCTAATGAGTCAAACGGTTCCTTTAAGTAGGGCGAGCCTTACTGGCTACAGCATCCCGCTGTAGTTTTGGCGCACTTTTGGTGTTTAGCAAGGCAGGATTGATGGTTGAGAATCAGTTTTGAGTGAATTATTAGAAAATTACATTAGGATGTTAATTAAGTATTGAGCATATTATATAAGTATGGTGGATGAAAACCGATTCAGAAGAAGAATCCATGCGATAAGAGACCGCGAATGATGCTCAGTTTCATCGACTTCTTAATGAAGCCACCCCAGAAGAGGAAGTCAGACAAAGAACTACTCTGGATAGGTATAACGTTTTTTTTTTTTGGAAATTACTATTGGAATATTTCAAATGTTGTAAAATCGGTAGCCAGGTTATCCTAAAATAAATTCAGACCATTGCATAAACCTTCTAAATTACTTGTCTGTTTCCACAATGGTCATAATTACTTCTTGAACAATAACGTTTAGTTTTTGAAATTTCAACTGCACAGAAAAAAAACCAATATTGCTTGTACATTATCCATGCATATTGTCATAATACATAATGCAGAACTTTTGCAAGAAATGTTTTAACTTTGGGTAAATCATATCTATTATTCTGTAGCCTGCTGGGAGCAGCCATATTGCGATGCCCAAACGACAGAGTTCAAATAATGATCTAAAATCATTATTAGTTTTGTAGTGTATCATTCATACAGAATATAGGATAAGCAAGTAATATACAAATCGTGTGTAATGAGTGCTCATACTGCACACTACAGAAATCTTGTACATGCTTGATCAAGCGTGTTTGACACCCATTATTCAGATGTTTCTGTCGACACTGAGAAGACTGACTCCATGGCTAACAAAATCTATTTCTTTATGTGCGTAATTATTGGCGTTTTTTTACAGAAATATTAAACAAATCATTCGTTATTAGCAGAAATTCATTTCGGATTCTACAATTTTTATTACAATTACATGTCTAGGAATCTGAGTATTATATTGTTTGTATTGAAATTTAAGTGGTACCTGCATCACCTTGATTCAGACCCAGAATGAGCACCTGCATTTATCCTTAATACATAGGCTATGCTTGAGGTGTCTGATCTGATATTTAACTACTTGTAATGAAGATAAAGCAAGTCTCTTCAATAAGCAGGGAAGTTCCTGACCTAATAACGATGTAAGCCAAGTACTTTGTACGTTTCGCGTTGGCGATGTAAGAACTTACAAGACGACCTCATATAAGGCTTGGGTTGTAATGATTTTCTGACTAATATCAGATAATGTCGTATTAACCCAATAGTAAGATATAGGAATACCAACGTTTCGCTCTTTATGACATCAGTCGCTAATCTGGAATTTTACAGAAGACTCCTCACTAGTAAAACACAGGATTGTTGTTTACTGACTTGATTACTGAAAATAACAGGTTTTCCATCATCTTATCCCCCATGTTTAGGTGTGAAATAAAAAAGTGGCGTGACGATTCAGCCAAGTATGGTGACCCATACTCAGAATTAGTGCTCTGCATTTAACCCATCCCAAGTGCACACACACAGAGCAGTGAACACACACACAATACACTGTGAACACACACCCGGAGCAGTGGGCAGCCATTTTATGCCTACTTGTGCTCGGGAGGGAGCAGTTGAGGGGTTCGATGCCTTGCTCAAGGGCACCTAAGTCAGTGGTATTGAAGGTGGAGAGAGAGAACTGTACATGCACTCCCCACCCACACACTTCCTGCCCATTTGAGACTGAACTCACAACCCCTTATACTGTAGATAAAAATAAGACATTAATCATAACTAGATAAAAAGTTTGTCAAGACAAACTTTAGGCTGGCCTGAGAAAGCCTAGCTAGAAAGTATGAATCATTTCTCTTTAGATTGACTCATATTCAGTCATGTTTTCTTCTTTCTTCTAGACTTCTGAATACAGGTCATTGCTTCTGCTAAGTATACTTTTTGGTTCACTCTTTCCAAGTTCTCACACATCAATGTAATATACCGTTTAGATGGTTTTTGGTGATTTTGTTTTTCCCTTTATAGCAGGCAACATCCAGTCTCTACTGCTGCAGTAGAGTCTAACCATTCAAACACAAAGGCTCTTTTAAGAGCCATCCACTCTGCATCACAGGTGTCAACATATTTGTTTGCTGTTATTTTACTATTTATTTGGAGCATGCAAAGGTCAAATGGTTAGTGTTGTAGGTGTCGGTACTACTTTCTGTGCAGTGGCCATTTGTGGAAGTGTCCAAAACGATAATTAATTCCTATATGGTTTCAAATGACAGAGTGGAACTGATTTCTTTAGCCGTTTATTTATGTGCATACAACAGCCCTATTGTTTGAAAGGAAACTCTGTAATATTGCAAAATATCGATATTAAATTCTAAAATTCCAATAAAAAAATGTTAGAAAGCTAGGCAAGATAGAGTGGCTGGGGTGTCAAAACCCACGGTTCTTCGATCCCGCAGAAAGACGGTGTGCGACCCTGTTAGCCGTAAAAAATTTTTGTTCGTTGGGTGTGACAATGGGACAAACTCAGAACACCTTTAAGTTGCTTACTGCGTAGGAACCAAAATTAACCTGGATGGGTCTGATCTCTATGGAGAGTCTTAATTCTAGTTTCACAGTAGACGACCGTTCCGATTGTCAAAAATATTTCAGAGTAAACATTGTTTTTTTACAGACAAGATGTTGATGGTTTTGTGTCTTTTTTTTTATCAGTGTTCATCATCTTGTAAGCAACATGTTAGTTGCTGAGCTTTAATATGTGTGTTGTATATTGCGTTCACGTTCAGTTCAGATCTAGTAAGTCAAATATCTTGTAAATGATTATAGTACAACCGGCCGCATGCCAAATGGCAAGATACATAAGGTGTGAAACTTGAATCAGCACTAAATGATTGATCATAACCAGTGACTTTTGAAGCTGTGCAACAAATAAAAATATTTTTTCGTTTGTTTTGCAGTGTTGGTGTCCGTACCTGGTGAAGCTCACACGGACCCTGGGTGTCCCTACACTGTGTAGACTGGTGACTGGTGATTAAATCTTGTATCACATGTATCAAGACAATGAATGGGATCATTGTGGACGTTTTGAGCTGTGAACCGAATACTAAATTCTTTTTTTTTTTTCCGTCTAAGGGTGGGCTTGTCTTCAGTAAGGGACATTGAGTCACATGGCCTCGAACACGACACGGTGGAAGGAACGCGGAGGGTCACAACATGGCCAAATGGACACGCATGTTTGCGCTCGAGTATAATAGCTGTAGCTGGGGTGTGCATGAAAAGTGGGTGGTAGGGGGTTGGTGTGCACACAGACAATGTTCTGTTGGGCCAGGTGTAGGGTGGTGAAAGAGAAGATGGGGTAATTTTTTGTTTGAGTGTTTGTTGTGTTTGTTTTGCAGTGTGTCGGCTCAATAGAGAAGCTCCCCGAGTACTAAGTTAATGCTGATTGGGGCCCAGTAGCACTTGGAGCAGGTAGGGGCAATTGTGTACATGCCATTGCTAGGAATGGATAAAATCACGGGGGCAGGGGAAGACATTTTATGGAGCAACATAAACTTTAAGAACATGTGTTAACAAGTCCTCTTGATAATGGATCAGGTGGACTGTTGTTTGTGAACGTGACAATATATTATTATATTTTTTTGTATTTCTTCTGCATAGATTGGACAATCTTATACATCTGTGTCAGTAATACGAGAGTTAAACATTTCAAATTACACAATGGTTTGCCTTATATGCTTGATAGTGATAAGAAGGTTGCAGGTTTCTGTTTTGCCTCGGAAAGTGTAATTTTTTTTTGTTTTGTTTGGTTGTTTTTTGCGTTGTGGTGCAGTGTGGTCCGCTTCCTGGCTAAAGCGCGTACCATTGTAAGATTACGACGTAATGCGATTGTTGTCCATTTACATTGTATTCTATCTAACTCGTCCTAGGCGTATACATCCACCATGTGATTAGAACGCTCTTTGCATCACGTGATCAACTGAGCCAGATCAGACACCTGAGCACAAGCAACCAGAAAACCACTCTTGTCAGAATATTACAACTAGTCGTCATTCCGGAAAAAATGGGTCACCTCAAAAAACACTCACCGTGGCTGGGGGCTTTTCACCAGAATATTGTAAACATAGTACATTCCATTTTTCATACTGGATTCTGTGAATATTTATATATATACATACACATACACACACACACATACATATGTAGGGGTGGGACAGTTCAACTTTTTTCTGGTTTAGCGTCACGCTTTTGGACGTTCGGTATGTGCTGATGTTTATGGAATAACTATCTCAAAACAAAAACAAATACTCTAACTACTAGCAACTAGCACAATAGTCAAAGATACAAATAATTACACAGTGATTTTCAGTTTTTTTAGGAGTCTACCATTAACCCATACAGAAAGGGAAGATATTTCACATGTGTGAACACTGTTAATATATTGAAATATATTTAAAAATCCATTTAACAATAAAGCTCATGTTGCTTTTATGTGTTTTCTGTAAAATTATAATAAGACATACACTCTTCCGACAACTTCGTACATGTACCTGACACGTTCTGTTCAATATTTACTTTACAGAAATGGTTTAGTGTCTTCGGAAAAAGACCGTTAGCATCACAACCGTTAACTTGTACATGCTAACTATAAGAGGAAGGCTAACTATAGATTTGAGCTCTTATTAATGAAAGTTTGGCCTTTTAATCACATCTTATCTGTAGATGAGCGGTTTTAATAGCATTGTAAATGTTTTGCTGGTAATTTGTCAATAGATAAATGGAAGTAAGCTAAACGTCTGCACTGTAGAGTCTATTGGTGACGTCACTTACATGCAGGCTATAATGGGCTGAAACTATTTAAAAACACTGTTTCAAACACGTTTTGATTTTTCAATGTAAACAAATATTGATAAAAATTGTACTATGATTTCAGGAGCATCAGAATTTTTTTTAAAACAGGTGAAGTTCCAAGAAAATTTCTAATGGGAGCTGCTGACAGAGATAGGAAACACAGATGATCTGAGATTAAATTAAAGGGTTCATATGATGCTTTTTTAAAATATCATTATCAATATCATTGTGTATTTGGTGTAATATGCTGACATGCTCTAATGTTCAAAAAACACATTATTTTTCAAACACTGTACATTATTGTAGGTCCTCTATGCCCCGCTTCTCTCAAACGCGTTTTCTACAATACTTTTCAGTTATCTTGAATACAGAATGCTGCATACAGGCTCCATTACATAAGAGTTCA
>NC_056599.1:46521095-46521169 GCF_018340385.1 Cyprinus carpio
CAAACTCTGCAACACTTTCTCCTGTCTTCTGCACACAAGAGGTAATTTTGGCCCAATTAACCTTTGCAGGTTTT
>NC_056599.1:46521698-46521819 GCF_018340385.1 Cyprinus carpio
AAGGCTGAATTACTTTTTCAAATTTGTCCCTTAGACAATTTACATTATATCTTTCCGTATGTTACACGGAAGGCAAACAAACTTATAGTTTCATGGCTTTATGCCATCATCTTCTAACGTA
>NC_056599.1:46522056-46522155 GCF_018340385.1 Cyprinus carpio
TAAAGAGAAAGGACCAAGCTTATGCTTCTACAATCTCTTGATTACTGGACTAAATTGTTTCTTAAACAATTCATACATGCCCAAAATAACACATCTATG
>NC_056599.1:46522581-46522674 GCF_018340385.1 Cyprinus carpio
CACCCCATGGAGAGCCAATGATAGTGTAACCTTTTGATGACTTGAAAGGATCTCTCCCATGGAAAGCCCATTCATTGATCTGATGTTGACCTA
>NC_056599.1:46522685-46522788 GCF_018340385.1 Cyprinus carpio
CACAACAGCAAGATCAGTCCCAATTCTTTCCAAGGCTCCTACAGTCAATGGACGAATGGACTAAATTGATTTTTTTTACACAATTCCTACAGGCAACGGACCA